>NC_143034.1:9837500-9937500 GCF_057628025.1 Oncorhynchus mykiss
AAGTCTGGGAGAGGAACTCATGCTTGTCCTGTTAGTATCAGTAAAGTCTGGGAGAGGAACTCATGCTTGTCCTGTTAGTATCAGTGAAGTCTGGAAGAGGAACTCATGCTTGTCCTGTTAGTAAAGTCTGGGAGAGGAACTCATGCTTGTCCTGTTAGTATCAGTAAAGTCTGGGAGAGGAACTCATGCTTGTCCTGTTAGTATCAGTGAAGTCTGGAAGAGGAACTCATGCTTGTCCTGTTAGTATCAGTAAAGTCTGGGAGAGGAACTCATGCTTGTCCTGTTAGTAAAGTCTGGGAGAGGAACTCATGCTTGTCCTGTTAGTATCAGTGAAGCCTGGAAGAGGAAGGTCAACTCACTCTCATGGCGTCTAGAGCTGTCCGAAGGTTTTCTTTCTCTGTATTGCTGGATGTGTGTTTCACCAGCTCCTGGTAATCACATTACATTATTAACACTGATGCATTTAAGCCACATGTGTGTTAAGAAAACAAACAACACACACACACACACACACACACACACACACACACACACACACAGTGTACCTGGAGCAGTAGGTGGTATTTGAGGACTCTCTGCATGGGAACCATGAGTAGATCACGCAGAGAGAACCTGCCACTGTTAGCCCTCTTAGAGCACTCCTAGAGAGGGGAGGGGAGGGGAGTGGGGGGGGGGGGGGGGGGGGAAGATCAGTTCAGTGTAAATTAAAAGAGAATAAGCGTATCCACCTCTCTGTCCTCCTCCATGTTTCATATGGGTGATGTATCCACCACTATTCTCACCTCTAGTTTCATCTTAACTCCTTCCTTCATGGCGGACATCTTGTCCAGGTGTTTAGTAGCTGCTTCCACCTGACTGCAGTACCGCCCATACGGCAACAACCTGGGAGAGAGAGATATATTTCAGCAATAAGGCTCGAGGGGGTGTGGTATATGGGCAATATACCACGTTTAAGGGCTGTTCTTACGTAAGACGCAACACTGAGAGCCTGAATACTGCCCTTAGCCGTGGTATATTGGCCATATATCACAAACCCACAAGGTGCCTTACTGTAGAGCTGCCGCTTTAAAGGTGCGAGACTCTAACCCGGAAGCTTACAAGAAATCCTGCTATGCCCTGCGACAAACCATCAAACAGGCAAAGCGTCAATACAGGGCTAAGATTGAATCATACTACACCGGCTCCGAAGCTCGTCTTATGTGGCAGGGCTTGCAAACTATTACAGACTACAGAGGGAAGCACAGCCGCGAGCTGCCCAGTGACACGAGCCTACCAGACGAGCTAAATCACTTCTATGCTAGCTTCGAGGCAAGCAACACTGAGGCATGCATGAGAGCATCAGCTGTTCCGGACAACTGTGTGATCACACTCTCCATAGCCGACGTGAGTAAGACCTTTAAACAGGTCAACATACACAAGGCTGCGGGGGCCAGATGGATTAGCAGGACATGTGCTCCAGGCATGCGCTGACCATGACTACAGACCCGTAAATGACTACATACCCGTAGCACTCACGTCCGTAGCCATGAAGTGCTTTGAAAGGCTGCTAATGGCTCACATCAACACCATTATCCCAGAAACCCTAGACCCACTCAAATTCACATACCACCCAAACAGATCCACAGAAGATGTCATCTCTATTGCACTCCACACGGCCCTTTCCCACCTGGACAAAAGGAACACCTATGTGAGAACGCTGTTCATTGACTACAGCTCAGCGTTCAACACGATAGTGCCCACGAAGCTCATCACTAAAGCTAAGGACCCTGGGACAACACCTCCCTCTGCAACTGGATCCTGGACTTCCTGACAGGCCGCTCCCAGGTTGTAAGGGTAGGTAGCAACACATCTGCCAGGCTGATCCTCAACACTGGAGCTCCCCAGGGGTGCGAGCTCAGTCCCCTCCTGGACTCCCTGTTCACCCACGACTGCATGGCCAGGCACGACTCCAACATCATCATTACGTTTGCAGACGACACAACAGTGGTAGGCCTGATCACCGACGACGACGAGACAGCCTATAGGGAGAAGGTCAGAGACCTGGCCGGGTGGTGCCAGAATAAAACCTATCCCTCAACGTAACCAAGACTAAGGAGATGATTGTGGACTACAGGAAAAGGAGGACTGAGCACGCCCCCGTTCTCATCGACGGGGCTGTAGTGGAGCAGGTTGAGAGCTTCAAGTTCCTGGGTGTCCACATCAACAACAAACTAGAATGGTCCAAACACACCAAGACAGTCGTGAAGAGGGCATGAAGAGGGCAAAGCCTATTCCCCCTCAGGAAACGAAAAAGATTTGTCATGGGTCACTGCATTTCACTGTAAGGTGTATTCGGCGCACGTGACAAATAAACTTTGATTGGATATTTCTCTACCTCTCTTTGTAGTAGATGAAGACCTGGTAATTGATTGGATATTTCTCTACCTCTCTTTGTAGTTGATGAAGACCTGGTAATTGATTGGATATTTCTCTACCTCTCTTTGTAGTAGATGAAGACCTGGTAATTGATTGGATATTTCTCTACCTCTCTTTGTAGTAGATGAAGACCTGGTAATTGATTGGATATTTCTCTACCTCTCTTTGTAGTTGATGAAGACCTGGTAAAGGTTCTCGGCATTCAGGGTTAAGATCGAGGTCTGGATCTCCCCCAGCAGACTACGATGGGTTACAGCCAGATCCTACACATAGAGTCAGAGAGGGAGGGGAGGAGGTAGAGAGAGAGAGGGAGAGAGGGGGGGTAGGGGGAGAGAGAGAGAGAGAGAGAGAGAGAGAGGGGAGGGGAGGGGAGGGGAGAAGAGAGAGAGAGAGAGAGAGAGAGAGAGAGAGAGAGAGAGAGAGAGAGAGAGAGAGAGAGAGAGAGAGAGAGGGAGGGGAGGAGAGAGAGAGAGAGAGAGAGAGAGGGGAGGGGAGGGGAGGGGAGAGAGAGAGAGAGAGAGAGAGAGAGAGAGAGAGAGAGAGAGAGAGAGAGAGAGAGAGAGAGAGAGAGAGAGAGAAGAGAGAGAGGGGGAGGGGGTAAGAGGGGGAGGAGGAGGGAAATGATGACTTCATATGTTGGGGGCTGTTTCACACACAGTTTACCCTGTACCCACACAGTTTACCCTACACACATAGTTTACCCTACACACACACAGTTTACCCTACACACACACAGTTTACCCTACACACACAGTTTACCCTACACACACAGTTTACCCTACACACACACAGTTTACCCTACACACACAGTTTACCCTGTACACACATAGTTTACCCTACACACACACAGTTTACCCTACACACACACAGTTTACCCAGTACACACACAGTTTACCCAGTACACACACAGTTTACCAGTACACACATAGTTTACCAGTACACATACAGAGTTTACCATACACATACAGAGTTTACCCTACACACACAGTTTACCCTACACACACAGTTTACCCTGTACACACACAGTTTACCAGTACACACAGTTTACCCTACACACACACAGTTTACCATACACATACAGAGTTTACCCTACACACACACAGTTTACCCAGTACACACACAGTTTACCAGTACACACACAGTTTACCAGTACACACACAGTTTACCCTGTACACACACAGTTTACCAGTACACGCAGTTCACCCTACACACACAGTTTACCAGTACACACAGTTTACCCTGTACACACACACAGTTTACCCTACACACACACAGTTTACCCAGTACACACACAGTTTACCCTACACACACACAGTTTACCAGTACACACACAGTTTACCAGTACACACAGTTTACCCTACACACACAGTTTACCCTACACACACACAGTTTACCCTATACACACACAGTTTACCCTACACACACAGTTTACCCTACACACACACAGTTTACCCTACACACACAGTTTACCCTACACACACAGTTTACCCTACACACACAGTTTACCCTACACACACACAGTTTACCCTACACACACAGTTTACCCTACACACACAGTTTACCCTACACACACAGTTCACCCTACACACACACAGTTTACCCTACACACACAGTTTACCCTACACACACAGTTTACCCTACACACACAGTTTACCCTACACACACAGTTTACCCTACACACACACAGTTTACCCTATACACACACAGTTTACCCTACACACACAGTTTACCCTACACACACAGTTTACCCTACACACACACAGTTTACCAGTACACACAGTTTACCCTACACACACACAGTTTACCCTACACACACACACAGTTTACCCTACACACACAGTTTACCCTACATACACACAGTTTACCCACTACACACACAGTTTACCCACTACACACACAGTTTACCCTGTACACACACAGTTTACCCTGTACACACACAGTTTACCCTACACACACACAGTTTACCCTACACACACACAGTTTACCCTACACACACACACAGTTTACCCTACACACACACACAGTTTACCCTACACACACAGTTTACCCTACATACACACAGTTTACCCACTACACACACAGTTTACCCACTACACACACAGTTTACCCTGTACACACACAGTTTACCCTGTACACACACAGTTTACCCTACACACACACAGTTTACCCTACACACACACAGTTTACACTACATACACACAGTTTACCCACTACACACACAGTTTACCCACTACACACACAGTTTACCCTGTACACACACAGTTTACCCTACACACACAGTTTACCCTACACACACACAGTTTACCCTACACACACAGTTTACCCTACACACACAGCTTACCCTACACACACAGTTTACCCTACACACACAGTTTACCCTACACACACACAGTTTACCCTACACACACAGTTTACCCTACACACACAGTTTACCCTACACACACAGTTTACCCTACACACACAGTTCACCCTACACACACAGTTTACCCTACACACACAGTTTACCCTATACACACAGTTCACCCTACACACACAGTTTACCCTACACACACAGTTTACCCTATACACACAGTTCACCCTACACACACAGTTTACCCTACACACACAGTTTACCCTATACACACAGTTCACCCTACACACACAGTTTACCCTACACACACACCTATGGAGACAATGACTTCTTTCTACAGTCACTATACAAAACATTAGGAACACATGGAATATTCAGTCGGACAGAACATTAGGAACACCTGTTCTTTCCATGACATAGACTGACCAGGTGAATCCAGGCGAAAGTTATGATCCCTTATTGATGTCACTTGTTAAATCCACTTCAATCAGTGTAGATGAAGGGGAGGAGACGAGTTAAAGAAGGATTTTTAAAGCCTCGAGACAAGTGAGACAGGGATTGTGTGTGTGTGTCATTCAGAGTGTGGATGGGCAAGGTAACATCAAAGTGCCTTTGAACGGGGTATTGTAGTAGGTGCCAGGCGCACCGGTTTGTGTCAAGAACTGCAACGCTGCTGGGTTTTTCACGCTCAACATTTTCCAGTGTGTATCAAGAATGGTCCACCACCCAAAGGACGTCCAGCCAACTTGACACAACTGTGGGAAGCGTTAGAGTCAACACATGCCAGCGTCCCTGTGGAAAGGCTTTCGACACCTTGCTGTGCCCTGACAAACTGAGGCTGTTCTGAGGTCAAAGTATTAGAAAGGTGTTCTTAATGGTTTGGTTTAGTCTGGTTGAGTATAAACACAACAATATGTACAGAAGGAAGAACAGAACATACCGCCGTGTTGATGAAGATGCTCTCTATGTCGTGAGGCTGAAGGAACTTCTGGAGGGGCTTCATGAAGTGCTACGCACACAGAGAGAGAGAGAGAGAGAGAGAGAGAGAGTTCAGTTTGACAGCAGTAAGAGAGAGAGAGAGAGAGAGAGAATTACAGTTCAGTTTGACAGCAGAGAGCGAGAGAGAGAGAGAAAGAGAGACAGAGAGAGAGAGAGAGAGAGAGAGAGAGTGGGAGAGAGAGTTACAGTTAAGTTTGACAGCAGAGAGAGAGAGAGACAGAGACAGAGACAGAGACAGAAGAAGAGATGTAGAGAGAGGAGGGAGAGAGAAGGAGAGAGAGAGGGAGGGAGGAGGGAGAGAGAGAAGAAGAGAGCTAGAGAGAGAGGGAGAGAGAAGGAGGGAGCGAGAAGGAGGGACAGAGAGAGGATGAGAAGGAGAGAGAATGAGAGAGAGAGAAGAGAGCTAGAGAGAAAGAGAGGGAGAGAAGGAGGGAGAATGAGAGAGAGAGAAGAAGAGAGCTAGAGAGAGAAAGAGAGAGGAGGGAGAAAGAAGAGAGCTTGACAGAGCAAGAGAAAGAGAGATGGAGGGACATAGAGAAAGAGAGAAGAAAGTACATAGAGAAAGAGAGAATGAGGGACAGAGAGAAAGAGAGAAGAAGGGACATAGAGAAAGAGAGAATAAGGTATATAGAGAAAGAGAGAATGAGGGACAGAGAGAAAGAGAGAAGAAGGGACATAGAGAAAGAGAGAAGAAGGTATATAGAGAAAGAGAGAATGAGGGACAGAGAGAAAGAGAGAAGAAGGGACATAGAGAAAGAGAGAAGAAGGTATATAGAGAAAGAGAGAATGAGGGACAGAGAGAAAGAGAGAAGAAGGGACATAGAGAAAGAGAGAAGAAGGTATATAGAGAAAGAGAGAATGAGGGACAGAGAGAAAGAGAGAAGAAGGGACATAGAGAAAGAGAGAAGAAGGTATATAGAGAAAGAGAGAATGAGGGACATCGAGAAAGAGAGAAGAAGGTATATAGAGAAAGAGCGAATGAGGGACAGAGAGAAAGAGAGAAGAAGGGACATAGAGAATGAGGGACATAGAAAGAGAGAAGGAGGGGCAGAGAGAAGGAGGGATAGATAGAAAGAGGGGCAGAGAAAGAGAGAAGGAGGGGCAGAGAAAGAGAGAAGGGGGACAGAGAGAAGGAGAGGAGAACAGAGAGAAGGAGAGAAGGAGGACAGAGAGAAAGAGAGAAGGAGGTACATAGAAAGAGAGAAGAAGGACAGAGAAAGAGAGAAGGAGGTACATAGAAAGAGAGAAGAAGGACAGAGAAAGAGAGAAGGAGGGACAGAGAGAAAGAGAGGAGGTACATAGAAAGAGAGAAGAAGGACAGAGAAAGAGAGAAGGAGGGACAGAGAGAAAGAGAGGATGTACATAGAAAAAGAGAAGAAGGACAGAGAAAGAGAGAAGGAGGGACAGAGAGAAAGAGAGAAGGAGGACAGAGAGAAAGAGAGAAGGAGGGACAGAGAGAAAGAGAGAAGGAGGGACAGAGAGAAGGAGGACAGAGAGAAAGAGAGAAGGAGGACAGAGAAAGAGGACAGAGAAAGAGAGAAGGAGGACAGAGAGAAAGAGAGAAGAAGGGACAGAGAGAAAGAGAGGAGGAGGACAGAGAGAAAGAGGACAGAGAGAAAGAAAGGAGGACAGAGAGAAAGAGAGAAGGAGGACAGAGAGAAAGAGAGAAGGAGAACAGAGAGAAAGAGAGAAGGAGGACAGAGAAAGAGAGGAGGAGGACAGAGAAAGAGAGGATGAGGAAAGAGAAAGAGAGGATGAGGAAAGAGAAAGAGAGAAGAAGGGACATAGAGAAAGAGAGAAGGGACATAGAGAAAGAGAGAAGAAGGGACATAGAGAAAGAGAGAAGGAGGACAGAGAGAATGAGGACAGAGAGAAGGAGGACAGAGAGAAAGAGAGAAGGAGGACAGAGAGAAAAAGTAATACCTGTAATATGGACTCCAGCGTGTCAGTGTATTTCTCCTCTGTCAGTCTGATCTCCTGCAGGCAGCATTCTCTCTTATCCACCTCCATCTTCTGCTGATGCTGCTGTAATACAACCACAATTACACAACCATAACACAACCATAACGCAACCATAACACAACCATAACACAACCATAACACAACCATAACACAACCATAACACAACCATAACACACCCATAACACAACCATAACACACCCATAACACAACCATAACACAACCATAACACAACCATAACACACCCATAACACAACCATAACACACCCATAACACAACCATAACACACCCATAACACAACCATAACACAACCATAACGCAACCATAACACAACCATAACACACCCATAACACAACCATAACACAACCATAACACACCCATAACACAACCATAACACACCCATAACACAACCATAACACACCCATAACACAACCATAACACAACCATAACACAACCATAACACAACCATAACACAACCATAACACACCCATAACACAACCATAACACAACCATAACTGAACCAATAAACAACAATAACACAACCATAACACAACCATAACACAACCATAACACAACCATAACACAACCATAACACAACCATAACACAACCATAACACAACCATAACACAACCATAACACAACCATAACTGAACCAATAAACAACAATAACACAACCATAACAAACCCATAACACAACCATAACACAACCATAACACAACCATAACTGAACCAATAAACAACAATAACACAACCATAACAAACCCATAACACAACCATAACACAACCATAACACAACCATAACACAACCATAACACAACCATAACACAACCATAACAAACCCATAACACAACCATAACACACCCATAACAAACCCATAACACAACCATAACACAACCATAACACACCCATAACACAACCATAACACAACCATAACACACCCATAACACAACCATAACACAACCATAACACACCCATAACACAACCATAACACAACCATAACAAACCCATAACACAACCATAACACAACCATAACAAACCCATAACACAACCATAACACAACCATAACACACCCATAACACAACCATAACACAACCATAACACACCCATAACACAACCATAACACAACCATAACACACCCATAACACAACCATAACACAACCATAACACACCCATAACACAACCATAACACACCCATAACACAACCATAACACAACCATAACACAACCATAACACAACCATAACACAACCATAACAAACCCATAACACAACCATAACACAACCATAACACAACCATAACACAACCATAACAAACCCATAACACAACCATAACACAACCATAACACAACCATAACACAACCATAACACAACCATAACAGAACCAATACACAACAATAACAAACCCATAACAAACCCATAACACAACCATAACAGAACCAATACACAACAATAACACAACCATAACAAACCCATAACAAAACCATAACACACCCATAACACAACCATAACAAAACCATAACAGAACCATAACACAACCATAACACAACCATAACACACCCATAACACAACCATAACACAACCATAACACACCCATAACACAACCATAACACAACTATAACACAACCATAACACACCCATAACACAACCATAACTGAACCAATACACAACAATAACAAAACCATAACAGAACCAATACACAACCATAAAATGACCATTCCCGAGTGTAAAAACAGCTCCCCCATCCTTTAAGTGTGAAAACAATGTAGCTGAGTTAACACATCTCTGGTAGTATTGACCGTTGTCTTCTCTCACCATCTCCGATGGCTCATCGGCCCTCATCAGGTCTTCATATATCTCATCCCCCTCATTCTCCTCATCCTCCACACAGTCATAAAGGTCATCATCCTCGTCCACTGTTTCACTGAGAGGGGGAGAGAGGGGAGTGAGAGAGGGGAGGGAGAGAGAGAGAGGGGAGGGAGAGAGAGAGTGGAAGGAGAGAGAAAGGGGAGGGGGAGAGAGAGGGGAGGGAGAGAGAGAGGGGGTGAGAGAGGGAGGGAAGGAGAGGGGAGGGAGGGAAGGAGATGAGAGGGGAGGGAGAGAGAAAGGGGAGGGGGGAGGGAGAGGAGGGAGAGAGAGAGGAGGGAGAGAGATGGGGGAGAGAGGGGGAGAGAGAGGGAGGGAGAGAGAGAGAGTGGAGGGAGGGAGAGAGAGAGAGGGGAGGGAGAGAGGGGGGAGAGAGAGGGGAGGGAGAGAGAAAGGGGAGGGGAGAGAGAGGGGAGGAAGGGAGAGAGAGGGAGGAAGGGGGAGAGAGAGAGGATCAAATTAGTCATTATGATTCAACACACACACACACACACACATACACACACACACACACAGTAACTTACTCAATCTGGTCAGAGAGACCGTTGTAGATATCATCATCAGCAATACAGACATCAATTGGGAAAGACCTGGAGAGAGAGAGAGAGAGAGAGAGTGGAGAGATGGGAGAGGTGGGGAGAGAGAGAGATGAAGGAGGTGGGGAGAGAGAGAGATGGGGGAGGTGGGGAGAGAGAGATGGGGGAGTTGGGGAGAGAGAGATGGGGGAGGTGGGGAGAGAGAGAGGGGAGAGATGGGGGATGTGGGGAGAGAGAGAGAGAGAGAGAGAGAGAGAGAGATGGGGGAGGTGGGGAGAGAGAGAGAGAGAGAGAGAGAGAGAGAGAGAGAGAGATGGGGGAGGTGGGGAGAGAGAGAGAGATGGGGGAGGTGGGGAGAGAGAGAAGACATAAAGATAGTGTTTAATGTTCCAATAAAGAAGAAAGGAGAATGGTTGAGTTTATAAAGTAACTTACTGGAAACCCTTCTGGATGGAGATGGGGGACTGGGACAGAATGGACAAGGTATCTATCACCTGAAACACAGACATACAGGGGTGACATAGAGAGACATGGGAGGACATAGAGAGACATGGGATGACATAGAGAGACATGGGATGACATAGAAAGACATGGAATGACATAGAGAGACATGGGAAGACATAGAGAGACATGGGATGACATAGAGAGACATGGGATGACATAGAAAGACATGGAATGACATAGAGAGACATGGGAAGACATAGAGAGACATGGGATGACATAGAAAGACATGGAATGACATAGAGAGACATGGGAAGACATAGAGAGACATGGGATGACATAGAGAGACATGGGATGACATACAGGGACATGGGATGACATAGAGAGACATGGGAAGACGTAGAGAGACATGGGATGACATAGAGAGACATGGGATGACATAGAGAGACATGGGATGACATAGAGAGACATGGGATGACATAGGGAGACATGGGATGACATAGAAAGGTATAAAGAGACTTTTTAGATAAATATGCTAGATATTTAATTGCTGTCGTTTTGCTGGTGGTGAGCTGTTTAGCAGACAGAAAACGGAACCTATTTATGAAAGGACACGAGAGGGACAATATACTGGAACGCTTCTATTGCTCCCTCTCTGTCTTACAGTTTTGCTATGACTCAGCAACTGGATGGAGAGAGAGACCGAAACTACAGCATCTTGAAGAAGAGAGAAAGAAGTGAGAGTGAGCGAGAGAGAGAGAAAGAGAGAGAGAAGCTACAGCGTCTTGAAGAGAGAAAGAAGTGAGAGAGAGAGAGAGAGAGAGAGAGAAAGAGAGAGAGAGAAAGAAGTGAGAGCAAGAGAGAGAGAGAGAGAGAGAGAGAGAGAGAGAGAGAGAGAGAGAGAGAAAGAGAGAGAGAGAGAAAGAAGTGAGAGAGAAAGAAGTGAGAGAGAGAGAAAGAGAGAGAGAGAGAAAGAAGTGAGAGCGAGAGAGAGAGAGAAGTGAAACCTGAAGTAGAGGAGAAGGAAGAGAGCAGATCAACAGAAGACTGGTACTGCATGGACACTATATGGCCATAAGTATGTGGACTGTGTTCTGGGGTCTCAAAGAGAAACAAGCCTTGTTCCTGTAACTGGGTCGGCTTATGGTAACCGTGGTGACACGTTGACAGGAAGCTGTAGAGTGTGAGCAGAATAAAACGAAAGAAAACAGCTGTAACCCCCATGTCAAAGACGACACACACACACACACACACACACACACGCACACGCACACGCACGCGCACACACGCACACACACACGTTCAGACGACAGCAAGGGGAACTGCTCCTCCCTTCAGACTCAACAACCCCGAGCCCTCTTGGCCGTCCCGCCCCGACAGCCCCCACCCTCCTGAATAAAACCTGTTGTCTGTTTCCTACTGGACTGTGAAACAGAGCATTCCGAAGGTATTCAGACCCCTCCCCCTTTTCCTACTGGACGGTGAAACAGAACATTCAGAAGGTATTCAGACCCCTCCCCCTTTTCTTACTGGACTGTGAAACAGAGCAATCCGAAAGTATTCAGACCCCTCCCCCTTTTCCTACTGGACTGTGAAACAGAGCATTCCGAAGGTATTCAGACCCCTCCCCCTTTTTCCACATGTTGTTACGTTACAGCCTTATTCTAAAATGGATTCAATAAAAATAACAATGTTTTAAATCCTCATCAATCTACACACAATAAACCCATAATGACAAAGTGTAAAAAAATGATTTAAAAAAAATAAATGTTTACTAAATGTAAAAACATAAAATGCCTTATTTACATAAGTATTCAGACCCTTTGCTATGAGACTCGAAATTGATCTCCAGTTCATCATGTTTACAAAATATTTTGCATCTTCAAAGAGGGGGGGCCATGTTGTGTAAATCAAATGATACACCTCAAAAAATATATATTTTAATTCCAGGTTGTAAGGCAATAAAATAGTAAAAATGACCCCCCGAGACAGGATTGTGTCGAGGCACAGATCTGGGGAAGGGTACCAAAACATGTCTGCAGCATTGAAGGTCCCCAATAACACAGTGGCCTCCATCATTGTTAAATGGAAGAAGCTGGCCACCCGGCCAAACTGAGCAATCGGGGGAGAAGGGCCTTGCTCAGGGAGGTGACCAAGAACCCGATGGTCACTCTGACAGAGCTCTAGAGTTGCTCTGTGGAGATGGGAGACCCTTCCAGGAGGACAACCATCTCTGCAGCACTCCACCAATCAGGCCTTTAAGGTAGAGTGGCCAGACAGAACCCACTCCTCAGTGAAAGGCACATGACAGCCTGCTTGGAGTTTGCCAAAAAAACCTACTCCAGGGTGCTCAGGACCTCAGACTGGGGCGAAGGTTCACATTCCAACAGGACAACGACCCTAAGCACGCAGCCAAGACAACGCAGGAGTGGCTTCGGGACAAGTCTCTGAATGTCCTTGAGTGGCCCAGCCAGAGCCCGGACTTGAACCCAATCAAATATCTCTGGAGAGACCTGTAAATAGCTGTGCAGCGACGCTCCCTATCCAACCTCAGGCAGAGATGAATGGGAGAAACTCCCCAAATACAGGTGTGCCAAGCTTGTAGTGTTATACCCAAGAAGACTAGAGGCTGTAATCACTGCCAAAGGTGCTTCAACAAAGTACCGAGTAAAAGGTCTGAATACTTATGTAAATATAATATTTACATTTTTTATACATTTTTTATACATTTACAAAAGTTTCTAAAAACCTGTTTTTACATTTGTCATTATGAAGTATTGTGTGTATATTGATGAGGAAGAAAAACAATTTACGCCATTTTAGAACAAGGCTGTAACGTAACGGAAAAGTCAAAGGGTCAGAATATTTTCAGAATGTTCTGTATGTGGTCGTCTCTCCTAGCTATCTGAAGATGAATGGTCGTCTCACCTAGCTATCTGAAGATGAATGGTCGTCTCACCTAGCTATCTGAAGATGAATGGTCGTCTCTCCTAGCTATCTGAAGATGAATGGTCGTCTCACCTATCTATCTGAAGATGAATGGTCGTCTCACCTAGCTATCTGAAGATGAATGGTCGTCTCACCTAGCTATCTGAAGATGAATGCTCTGTATGTGGTCGTCTCACCTAGCTATCTGAAGATGAATGGTCGTCACACCTAGCTATCTGAAGATGAATGGTCGTCTCACCTAGCTATCTGAAGATGAATGGTCGTCTCACCTAGCTATCTGAAGATGAATGGTCGTCTCTCCTAGCTATCTGAAGATGAATGGTCGTCTCACCTAGCTATCTGAAGATGAATGGTCGTCCCACCTAGCTATCTGAAGATGAATGGTCGTCTCACCTAGCTATCTGAAGATGAATGGTCGTCTCACCTAGCTATCTGAAGACGAATGGTCGTCTCTCCTAGCTATCTGAAGATGAATGGTCGTCTCACCTAGCTATCTGAAGATGAATGGTCGTCTTTCCTAGCTATCTGAAGATGAATGGTCGTCTCTCCTAGCTATCTGAAGATGAATGGTCGTCTCACCTAGCTATCTGAAGATGAATGTTCTGTGTGGTCGTCCCACCTAGCTATCTGAAGATGAATGTTCTGTATGTGGTCGTCTCACCTAGCTATCTGAAGATGAATGGTCGTCTCACCTTGCTATCTGAAGATGAATGGTCGTCTCACCTAGCTATCTGAAGATGAATGGTCGTCTCACCTAGCTATCTGAAGATGAATGGTCGTCTCTCCTAGCTATCTGAAAATGAATGTTCTGTATGTGGTCGTCTCACCTAGCTATCTGAAGATGAATGTACTGTATGTGGTCGGCTCACCTAGCTATATGAAGATGAATGGTCGTCTCAACTAGCTATCTGAAGATGAATGGTCGTCCCACCTAGCTATCTGAAGATGAATGTACTGTATGTGGTCGTCTCACCTAGCTATCTGAAGATGAATGGTCGTCTCACCTAGCTATCTGAAGATGAATGGTCGTCCCACCTAGCTATATGAAGATGAATGGTCGTCCCACCTAGCTATCTGAAGATGAATGGTCGTCTCACCTAGCTATCTGAAGATGAATGTACTGTATGTGGTCGTCTCACCTAGCTATCTGAAGATGAATGGTCGTCTCACCTAGCTATCTGAAGATGAATGTACTGTATGTGGTCGTCTCACCTAGCTATCTGAAGATGAATCGTCGTCCCACCTAACTATCTGAAGATGAATGGTCGTCTCACCTAGCTATCTGAAGATGAATGGTCGTCTCTCCTAGCTATCTGAAGATGAATGGTCGTCTCACCTATCTATCTGAAGATGAATGGTCGTCTCACCTAGCTATCTGAAGATGAATGGTCGTCTCACCTAGCTATCTGAAGATGAATGTACTGTATGTGGTCGTCTCACCTAGCTATCTGAAGATGAATGGTCGTCCCACCTAGCTATCTGAAGATGAATGGTCGTCTCACCTAGCTATCTGAAGATGAATGGTCGTCTCACCTAGCTATCTGAAGATGAATGGTCGTCTCACCTAGCTATCTGAAGATGAATGGTCGTCTCACCTAGCTATCTGAAGATGAATGGTCGTCTCTCCTAGCTATCTGAAGATGAATGGTCGTCTCACCTAGCTATCTGAAGATGAATGGTTGTCTCACCTAGCTATCTGAAGATGAATGGTCGTCTCACCTAGCTATCTGAAGATGAATGGTCGTCTCTCCTAGCTATCTGAAGATGAATGGTCGTCTCACCTAGCTATCTGAAGATGAATGGTCGTCTCACCTAGCTATCTGAAGATGAATGTTCTGTGTGGTCGTCCCACCTAGCTATCTGAAGATGAATGTTCTGTATGTGGTCGTCTCACCTAGCTATCTGAAGATGAATGGTCGTCTCACCTAGCTATCTGAAGATGAATGGTCGTCTCACCTAGCTATCTGAAGATGAATGGTCGTCTCACCTAGCTATCTGAAGATGAATGGTCGTCTCTCCTAGCTATCTGAAGATGAATGTTCTGTATGTGGTCGTCTCACCTAGCTATCTGAAGATGAATGGTCGTCTCACCTAGCTATCTGAAGATGAATGTTCTGTATGTGGTCGTCTCACCTAGCTATCTGAAGATGAATGGTCGTCTCACCTAGCTATATGAAGATGAATGGTCGTCTCACCTAGCTATCTGAAGATGAATGGTCGTCCCACCTAGCCATCTGAAGATGAATGTACTGTATGTGGTCGTCTCTCCTAGCCATCTGAAGATGAATGTACTGTATGTGGTCGTCTCTCCTAGCTATCTGAAGATGAATGTACTGTATGTGGTCGTCTCTCCTAGCCATCTGAAGATGAATGTACTGTATGTGGTCGTCTCTCCTAGCCATCTGAAGATGAATGTACTGTAACTGTAAGTCTCTCCTAGCTATCTGAAGATGAATGTACTGTATGTGGTCGTCTCTCCTAGCCATCTGAAGATGAATGTACTGTATGTGGTCGTCTCTCCTAGCTATCTGAAGATGAATGTACTGTATGTGGTCGTCTCTCCTAGCCATCTGAAGATGAATGTACTGTATGTGGTCGTCTCTCCTAGCCATCTGAAGATGAATGTACTGTATGTGGTCGTCTCTCCTAGCCATCTGAAGATGAATGTACTGTAACTGTAAGTCTCTCCTAGCTATCTGAAGATGAATGTACTGTAACTGTAAGTCTCTCCTAGCTATCTGAAGATGAATGTACTGTATGTGGTCGTCTCTCCTAGCTATCTGAAGATGAATGGTCGTCCCACCTAGCTATCTGAAGATGAATGGTCGTCTCACCTAGCTATCTGAAGATGAATGGTCGTCTCTCCTAGCTATCTGAAGATGAATGGTCGTCTCTCCTAGCTATCTGAAGATGAATGTTCTGTAACTGTAAGTCTCTCCGGATCAGAGCGTCGGCTTTATGACTAAAATGTACATGTAAAACGAGAGAGAGAACAATAGAGAGTTCAGATGAGGTGAGGTGATGTCACACACACACACACACACACACACACACACACACACACACACACACACACACACACACACACACACACACACACACACACCTTGCCGAAGTCTCTGACATCAAACAGGTCGAAGGCTTCAAACAGTTCAGTCTTCCTCAGGTGAAACTTCTCCTGACACACCCCCAGGAACGTACGGATGTTCTTCAGACACAGGAACTACAGGGAGCCAATCAGAACAGGTTATTTCACACACAGGAACTACAGGGAGCCAATCAGATAAGGTTATTTCAGACACAGGAACTACAGAAGCCAATCATATCGGGTTTTACAGACACGGGAACAAAAAGGAGCCAATCAGATAAGGTTATTTAAGACATAGGAACTACAGAAGCCAATCATATCAGGTTAGTTAAGACACAGGAACTACAGTGGGCTAATCAGAACAGGTTATTCACAAGCCATTGAGTCACACTTTATAGGTTCAGTTATCACATTGAAATTGGTCATCATCACACATCCCCCTCAGCCAACTTGTGTAATGATTGACTGATTATTTGATTGATCGACAGACACAATACTGTGCACATCACTATGGAAACCAGTAGGGAGGTGGAGGGATAGAATCAAGGGAGAGAAGGAGAGATAACATGAGGGGGAGAGAGAGAAAGAGAGAGGAGAGAGAGAGATGGAGAGAAAGAGAGAGGAGAGAGAGAGATGGAAAGAAAGAGAGAGGAGAGAGAGAGAAAGAGAGCCACAAGGTGTTCATCTAGTCAGTGTAAAACACATTAATGTCTCTAATACAAAACCCTGCTGCTCAGCGGTCAGACATTTGCAGAATCAGATTTGCATAGCTTCCTGCCAGAGCAGTGTGTGTGTGTGTGTGTGTGTGTGTGTGTGTGTGGTGTCAGCATTGTTAAATAGAGAACTCTAATTTAAAAAAAAAGGGGAAATGTTTTGACTGGCACTGATATATGACCCTGGTATGAGCATACACACACACACACACACACACACACACACACACACACACACACACACAGACACACACACACACACACACACACACTGATGTTCACAGACGTGGATTCCTTTTGTTGCAATGGACACTTCCCTGTGCAGTTATGCAAAGTGTCTCAACATGTGTTATGAAGGGAGGACACTAGTCACCTCATAGGACTCCCCAGAGTTACACACTCAGCACGGCCACTCAGCACGGCCACTCCCCAGAGTTACACACTCAGCACGGCCACTCCCCAGAGTGCTACAACCCAACACACACACACAAACACCTGCTACAACCCAACACACACACACATTTTACTGTATGTAGCCTCCCTACTTTTATAGCCTCTCTACTGTATATAGCCTCTCTACTGTTTATAGCCTCACTACTGTATGTTGCCTCGCTACTCTGTATATAGCCTCTCTACTGTTTATAGCCTCACTATTGTATGTAGCCTCTCTACTGTATGTAGCCTGTCTTTTTACTGTTGTTTTATTTCTTTACCTACCTATTGTTCACCTAATACCTTTTTGGCACTGTTGGTTAGAGCCTGTAAGTAAGTATTTCACTGTAAGGTCTACTACACCTGTTGTATTCAGCATTTCACTGTAAGGTCTACTACACCTTTTGTATTCAGCATTTCACTGTAAGGTCTACTACACCTGTTGTATTCAGCATTTCACTGTAAGGTCTACTACACCTGTTGTATTCAGCATTTCACTGTAAGGTCTACTACACCTGTTGTATTCAGCATTTCACTGTAAGGTCTACTACACCTGTTGTATTCAATATTTCACTGTAAGGTCTACTACACCTGTTGTATTCAGCATTTCACTGTAAGGTCTACTACACCTGTTGTATTCAGCATTTTACTGTAAGGTCTACTACACCTGTTGTATTCAGCATTTCACTGTAAGGTCGACTACACCTGTTGTATTCAATATTTCACTGTAAGGTCTACTACACCTGTTGTATTCAATATTTCACTGTAAGGTCTACTACACCTGTTGTATTCAGCATTTCACTGTGAGGTCTACTACACCTGTTGTATTCAATATTTCACTGTAAGGTCTACTACACCTGTTGTATTCAGCATTTCACTGTAAGGTCTACTACCCCTGTTGTATTCAGCATTTCACTGTGAGATCTACTACACCTGTTGTATTCAATATTTCACTGTAAGGTCTACTACACCTGTTGTATTCAGTATTTCACTGTAAGGTCTACTACACCTGTTGTATTCAGTATTTCACTGTAAGGTCTACTACACCTGTTGTATTCAGTATTTCACTGTAAGGTCTACTACACCTGTTGTATTCAGTATTTCACTGTAAGGTCTACTACACCTGTTGTATTCAGTATTTCACTGTAAGGTCTACTACACCTGTTGTATTCAGTATTTCACTGTAAGGTCTACTACACCTGTTGTATTCAGTATTTCACTGTAAGGTCTACTACACCTGTTGTATTCAGCATTTCACTGTAAGGTCTACTACACCTGTTGTATTCAGCATTTCACTGTAAGGTCTACTACACCTGTTGTATTCAGCATTTCACTGTAAGGTCTACTACACCTGTTGTATTCAGCATTTCACTGTAAGTTCTGTCTACACCTGTTGTATTCAGCATTTCACTGTGAGGTCTACTACACCTGTTGTATTCAGTATTTCACTGTAAGGTCTACTACACCTGTTGTATTCAGTATTTCACTGTAAGGTCTACTACACCTGTTGTATTCAGCATTTCACTGTAAGGTCTGTCTACACCTGTTGTATTCAGCATTTCACTGTGAGGTCTACTACACCTGTTGTATTCAGTATTTCACTGTAAGGTCTACTACACCTGTTGTATTCAGCATTTCACTGTAAGGTCTACTACACCTGTTGTATTCAGCATTTCACTGTAAGGTCTACTACACCTGTTGTATTCAGCATTTCACTGTAAGGTCTACTACACCTGTTGTATTCAGTATTTCACTGTAAGGTCTACTACACCTGTTGTATTCAGCATTTCACTGTAAGGTCTACTACACCTGTTGTATTCAGCATTTCACTGTAAGGTCTACTACACCTGTTGTATTCAGCATTTCACTGTGAGGTCTACTACACCTGTTGTATTCAGCATTTCACTGTAAGGTCTCTACACCTGTTGTATTCAGCATTTCACTGTAAGGTCTACTACACCTGTTGTATTCAGCATTTCACTGTGAGGTCTACTACACCTGTTGTATTCAGCATTTCACTGTAAGGTCTACTAAACCTGTTGTATTCAGCATTTCACTGTAAGGTCTACTACACCTGTTGTATTCAGCATTTCACTGTAAGGTCTACTACACCTGTTGTATTCAGCATTTCACTGTAAGGTCTACTACACCTGTTGTATTCAGCATTTCACTGTAAGGTCTACTACACCTGTTGTATTCAGCATTTCACTGTAAGGTCTGTTGAATTCAGCATTTCATTTTAAGATCTCTACACCTGTTGTATTCAGCATTTCACTGTAAGGTCTACTACACCTGTTGTATTCAGCATTTCACTGTAAGGTCTACTACACCTGTTGTATTCAGCATTTCACTGTAAGGTCTACTACACCTGTTGTATTCAGCATTTCACTGTAAGGTCTACTACACCTGTTGTATTCAGCATTTCACTGTAAGGTCTACTACACCTGTTGTATTCAGCATTTCACTGTAAGGTCTACTACACCTGTTGTATTCAGCATTTCACTGTAAGGTCTACTACACCTGTTGTAGTCAGCATTTCACTGTAAGGTCTACTACACCTGTTGTATTCAGCATTTCACTGTAAGGTCTACTACACCTGTTGTATTCAGTATTTCACTGTAAGGTCTACTACACCTGTTGTATTCAGTATTTCACTGTAAGGTCTACTACACCTGTTGTATTCAGTATTTCACTGTAAGGTCTACTACATCTGTTGTATTCAGCATTTCACTGTAAGGTCTACTACACCTGTTGTATTCAGCATTTCACTGTAAGGTCTACTACACCTGTTGTATTCAGCATTTCACTGTAAGGTCTATTACACCTGTTGTATTCAGCATTTCACTGTAAGGTCTACTACACCTGTTGTATTCAGCATTTCACTGTAAGGTCTACTACACCTGTTGTATTCAGTATTTCACTGTGAGGTCTACTACACCTGTTGTATTCAGCATTTCACTGTAAGGTCTGTCTACACCTGTTGTATTCAGCATTTCACTGTGAGGTCTACTACACCTGTTGTATTCAGTATTTCACTGTAAGGTCTACTACACCTGTTGTATTCAGTATTTCACTGTGAGGTCTACTACACCTGTTGTATTCAGCATTTCACTGTAAGGTCTGTCTACACCTGTTGTATTCAGCATTTCACTGTGAGGTCTACTACACCTGTTGTATTCAGTATTTCACTGTAAGGTCTACTACACCTGTTGTATTCAGCATTTCACTGTAAGGTCTACTACACCTGTTGTATTCAGCATTTCACTGTAAGGTCTACTACACCTGTTGTATTCAGCATTTCACTGTAAGGTCTACTACACCTGTTGTATTCAGTATTTCACTGTAAGGTCTACTACACCTGTTGTATTCAGCATTTCACTGTAAGGTCTACTACACCTGTTGTATTCAATATTTCACTGTAAGGTCTACTACACCTGTTGTATTCAGCATTTCACTGTGAGGTCTACTACACCTGTTGTATTCAGCATTTCACTGTAAGGTCTCTACACCTGTTGTATTCAGCATTTCACTGTAAGGTCTACTACACCTGTTGTATTCAGCATTTCACTGTGAGGTCTACTACACCTGTTGTATTCAGCATTTCACTGTAAGGTCTACTAAACCTGTTGTATTCAGCATTTCACTGTAAGGTCTACTACACCTGTTGTATTCAGCATTTCACTGTAAGGTCTACTACACCTGTTGTATTCAGCATTTCACTGTAAGGTCTGTTGAATTCAGCATTTCACTGTAAGGTCTCTACACCTGTTGTATTCAGCATTTCACTGTAAGGTCTACTACACCTGTTGTATTCAGCATTTCACTGTAAGGTCTGTTGAATTCAGCATTTCACTGTAAGGTCTCTACACCTGTTGTATTCAGCATTTCACTGTAAGGTCTACTACACCTGTTGTATTCAGCATTTCACTGTAAGGTCTACTACACCTGTTGTATTCAGCATTTCACTGTAAGGTCTACTACACCTGTTGTATTCAGCATTTCACTGTAAGGTCTACTACACCTGTTGTATTCAGCATTTCACTGTAAGGTCTACTACACCTGTTGTATTCAGCATTTCACTGTAAGGTCTACTACACCTGTTGTATTCAGCATTTCACTGTAAGGTCTACTGCACCTGTTGTAGTCAGCATTTCACTGTAAGGTCTACTACACCTGTTGTATTCAGCATTTCACTGTAAGGTCTACTACACCTGTTGTATTCAGCATTTCACTGTAAGGTCTACTACACCTGTTGTATTCAGTATTTCACTGTAAGGTCTACTACACCTGTTGTATTCAATATTTCACTGTAAGGTCTACTACACCTGTTGTATTCAGTATTTCACTGTAAGGTCTACTACACCTGTTGTATTCAATATTTCACTGTAAGGTCTACTACACCTGTTGTATTCAGCATTTCACTGTAAGGTCTACTACACCTGTTGTATTCAGCATTTCACTGTAAGGTCTACTACACCTGTTGTATTCAATATTTCACTGTAAGGTCTACTACACCTGTTGTATTCAGTATTTCACTGTAAGGTCTACTACACCTGTTGTATTCAGTATTTCACTGTAAGGTCTACTACACCTGTTGTATTCAGTATTTCACTGTAAGGTCTACTACACCTGTTGTATTCAGCATTTCACTGTAAGGTCTACTACACCTGTTGTATTCAGCATTTCACTGTAAGGTCTACTACACCTGTTGTATTCAGCATTTCACTGTAAGGTCTATTACACCTGTTGTATTCAGCATTTCACTGTAAGGTCTACTACACCTGTTGTATTCAGCATTTCACTGTAAGGTCTACTACACCTGTTGTATTCAGTATTTCACTGTGAGGTCTACTACACCTGTTGTATTCAGCATTTCACTGTAAGGTCTGTCTACACCTGTTGTATTCAGCATTTCACTGTGAGGTCTACTACACCTGTTGTATTCAGTATTTCACTGTAAGGTCTACTACACCTGTTGTATTCAGTATTTCACTGTGAGGTCTACTACACCTGTTGTATTCAGCATTTCACTGTAAGGTCTGTCTACACCTGTTGTATTCAGCATTTCACTGTGAGGTCTACTACACCTGTTGTATTCAGTATTTCACTGTAAGGTCTACTACACCTGTTGTATTCAGCATTTCACTGTAAGGTCTACTACACCTGTTGTATTCAGCATTTCACTGTAAGGTCTACTACACCTGTTGTATTCAGCATTTCACTGTAAGGTCTACTAAACCTGTTGTATTCAGCATTTCACTGTAAGGTCTACTACACCTGTTGTATTCAATATTTCACTGTAAGGTCTACTACACCTGTTGTATTCAGCATTTCACTGTGAGGTCTACTACACCTGTTGTATTCAGCATTTCACTGTAAGGTCTCTACACCTGTTGTATTCAGCATTTCACTGTAAGGTCTACTACACCTGTTGTATTCAGCATTTCACTGTGAGGTCTACTACACCTGTTGTATTCAGCATTTCACTGTAAGGTCTACTAAACCTGTTGTATTCAGCATTTCACTGTAAGGTCTACTACACCTGTTGTATTCAGCATTTCACTGTAAGGTCTACTACACCTGTTGTATTCAGCATTTCACTGTAAGGTCTGTTGAATTCAGCATTTCACTGTAAGGTCTCTACACCTGTTGTATTCAGCATTTCACTGTAAGGTCTACTACACCTGTTGTATTCAGCATTTCACTGTAAGGTCTACTACACCTGTTGTATTCAGCATTTCACTGTAAGGTCTACTACACCTGTTGTATTCAGCATTTCACTGTAAGGTCTGTTGAATTCAGCATTTCACTGTAAGGTCTCTACACCTGTTGTATTCAGCATTTCACTGTAAGGTCTACTACACCTGTTGTATTCAGCATTTCACTGTAAGGTCTACTACACCTGTTGTATTCAGCATTTCACTGTAAGGTCTACTACACCTGTTGTATTCAGCATTTCACTGTAAGGTCTACTACACCTGTTGTATTCAGCATTTCACTGTAAGGTCTACTACACCTGTTGTATTCAGCATTTCACTGTAAGGTCTACTACACCTGTTGTATTCAGCATTTCACTGTAAGGTCTACTACACCTGTTGTAGTCAGCATTTCACTGTAAGGTCTACTACACCTGTTGTATTCAGCATTTCACTGTAAGATCTACTACACCTGTTGTATTCAGCATTTCACTGTAAGGTCTACTACACCTGTTGTATTCAGTATTTCACTGTAAGGTCTACCTGTTGTATTCAGCATTTCACTGTAAGGTCTACCTGTTGTATTCAGCATTTCACTGTAAGGTCTACCTGTTATATTCAGCATTTCACTGTGAGGTCTACCTGTTGTATTCAGCGCACGTGACAAATATTGACATTTAATAACATTTATCAATGATCTAAATATTATGACCCACAGAAAGGATTCCCCAGTCACTTAAACCCACCACACTGTAAACCAGAAGAGATGATGGTCATTGATACTAACTCTCTCACACACACACACACACACACACACACACACACACACACACACACACACACACACACACACACACACACACACACACACACACACACACACACACACACACACACACACACACACCAGGTGATTTTCTTATCTCATTGTCCGGGGGCTTACATGCGGTCTGCTCGTCGCTATGGAACGGTTGCTATGGAACGGTCGCTATGGAAATGAAGCAGGAAACAGTGATAACAGCGTGCAGCTTAATAATGGTGTTCAGAACAAACACAAATTCAGGAGAGGACCAGATTTAAACACCACAACTTTAACGCAGCTCCCCAGCAACTCAACAAGCTGCTACACGTTGCCAACCAGCCTCCAGGCCTGTCTGCAACACTTTAACTAGTGTCCTTGAACGCAGCAACTCAACAAGCTGCTACACGTTTCCAACCAGCCTCCAGACCTGTCTGGAACACTTTAACTGGTGTCCTAGAACGCAGCAACTCAACAAGCTGCTACACGTTGCCAACCAGCCTCCAGGCCTGTCTGCAACACTTTAACTAGTGTCCTTGAACGCGGCTGTTGCTCGTTGCTAATCAGTCCTGACTCTCCTTAATCACCACTGCCACCCTACTGACCGAACTAACATTCCTCCTCTTCGTTCTGCGGTGCATGTGGCGCTGCAGGACACTGTGGGACTAGCCTCATCCAGGACACTGTGGGACTAGCCTCATCCAGGACACTGTGTGACTAGCCTCATCCAGGACACAGTGTGACTAGCCTCATCCAGGACACCATGGGACTAGCCTCATCCAGGACACCATGGGACTAGCCTCATCCAGGACACTGTGTGACTAGCCTCATCCAGGACACTGTGTGACTAGCCTCATCCAGGACACTGTGTGACTAGCCTCATCCAGGACACTGTGGGACTAGCCTCATCCAGGACACTGTGTGACTAGCCTCATCCAGGACACTGTGGGACTAGCCTCATCCAGGACACTGTGGGACTAGCCTCATCCAGGACACAGTGTGACTAGCCTCATCCAGGACACCATGGGACTAGCCTCATCCAGGACACCATGGGACTAGCCTCATCCAGGACACTGTGTGACTAGCCTCATCCAGGACACTGTGTGACTAGCCTCATCCAGGACACCATGGGACTAGCCTCATCCAGGACACTGTGTGACTAGCCTTATCCAGGACACCATGGGACTAGCCTCATCCAGGACACTGTGTGACTAGCCTCATCCAGGACACTGTGTGACTAGCCTCATCCAGGACACCATGGGACTAGCCTCATCCAGGACACTGTGTGACTAGCCTCATCCAGGACACTGTGTGACTAGCCTCATCCAGGACACTGTGTGACTAGCCTCATCCAGGACACTGTGTGACTAGCCTCATCCAGGACACTGTGTGACTAGCCTCATCCTGGACACAGTGTGACTAGCCTCATCCTGGACACTGTGTGACTAGCCTCATCCTGGACACAGTGTGACTAGCCTCATCCTGGACACTGTGTGAATAGCCTCATCCAGGACACTGTGAGACTAGCCTCATCCAGGACACTGTGTGACTAGCCTCATCCTGGACACAGTGTGACTAGCCTCATCCTGGACACTGTGTGACTAGCCTCATCCAGGACACTGTGTGACTAGCCTCATCCAGGACACCATGGGACTAGCCTCATCCAGGACACTGTGTGACTAGCCTCATCCAGGACACCATGGGACTAGCCTCATCCAGGACACTGTGTGACTAGCCTCATCCAGGACACTGTGTGACTAGCCTCATCCAGGACACTGTGTGACTAGCCTCATCCAGGACACTGGCATCATGTGGCGTCTAACACAAGTCCCTACAGCTCCTCCCCCTGACGGCCCAGCTCTCTCTCTCCTCTCTATAATACCTGACACACTGCTCTCTCTCTCTCCTCTCTATAATACCTGACACACTGCTCTCTCTCTCTCCTCTCTATAATACCTGACACACTGCTCTCTCTCTCTCCTCTCTATAATACCTGACACACTGCTCTCTCTCTCTCCTCTCTATAATACCTGACACACTGCTCTCTCTCTCTCTCTCTCTCCTCTCTATAATACCTGACATACTGCTCTCTCTCTCTCCTCTCTATAATACCTGACACACTGCTCTCTCTCTCTCCTCTCTATAATACCTGACACACTGCTCTCTCTCCTCTCCATAATACCTGACACACTGCTCTCTCTCTCTCCTCTCTATAATACCTGACACACTGCTCTCTCTCTCTCTCCTCTCTATAATACCTGACACACTGCTCTCTCTCCCTCCTCTCTATAATACCTGACACACTGCTCTCTCTCCTCTCCATAATACCTGACACACTGCTCTCTCTCCTCTCTGTAATACCTGACACACTGCTCTCAATTCAATTCAATTCAAGGGCTTTATTGGCATGGGAAACATGTGTTAACATTGCCAAAGCAAGTGAGGTAGACAACATACAAAGTGAAAATATAAAGTGAAAAACAACAAAAATTAACAGTAAACATTACACATACAGAGGTTTCAAAACAGTAAAGACATTACAAATGTCATATTATATATATATATACAGTGTTTTAACAATGTACAAATGGTTAAAGGACACAAGATAAAATAAATAAGCATAAATATGGGTTGTATTTACAATGGTGTGTGTTCTTCACTGGTTGCCCTTTTCTCGTGGCAACAGGTCACAAATCTTGCTGCTGTGATGGCACACTGTGGAATTTCACCCAGTAGATATGGGAGTTTTTCAAATTTGGATTTGTTTTTCGAATTCTTTGTGGATCTGTGTAATCTGAGGGAAATATGTCTCTCTAATATGGTCATACATTGGGCAGGAGGTTAGGAAGTGCAGCTCAGTTTCCACCTCATTTTGTGGGCAGTGAGCACATAGCCTGTCTTCTCTTGAGAGCCATGTCTGCCTACGGCGGCCTTTCTCAATAGCAAGGCTATGCTCACTGAGTCTGTACATAGTCAAAGCTTTCCTTAATTTTGGGTCAGTCACAGTGGTCAGGTATTCTGCCGCTGTGTACTCTCTGTTTAGGGCCAAATAGCATTCTAGCTTGCTCTGTTTTTTTGTTAATTCTTTCCAATGTGTCAAGTAATTATCTTTTTGTTTTCTCATGATTTGGTTGGGTCTAATTGTGCTGTTGTCCTGGGGCTCTGTAGGGTGTGTTTGTGTTTGTGAACAGAGCCCCAGGACCAGCTTGCTTAGGGGACTCTTCTCCAGGTTCATCTCTCTGTAGGTGATGGCTTTGTTATGGAAGGTTTGTGAATCACTTCCTTTTAGGTGGTTGTAGAATTTAACGGCTCTTTTCTGGATTTTGATAATTAGTGGGTATCGGCCTAATTCTGCTCTGCATGCATTATTTGGTGTTCTACGTTGTACACGGAGGATATTTTTGCAGAATTCTGCGTGCAGAGTCTCAATTTGGTGTTTGTCCCATTTTGTGAAGTCTTGGTTGGTGAGCGGACCCCAGACCTCACAACCATAAAGGGCAATGGGCTCTATGACTGATTCAAGTATTTTTAGCCAAATCCTAATTGGTATGTTGAAATTTATGTTTCTTTTGATGGCATAGAATGCCCTTCTTGCCTTGTCTCTCAGATCGTTCACAGCTTTGTGGAAGTTACCTGTGGCGCTGATGTTTAGGCCAAGGTATGTATAGTTTTTTGTGTGCTCTAGGGCAACAGTGTCTAGATTGAATTTGTATTTGTGGTCCTGGTGACTGGACCTTTTTTGGAACACCATTATTTTGGTCTTACTGAGATTTACTGTCAGGGCCCAGGTCTGACAGAATCTGTGCATAAGATCTATAATACCTGACACACTGCTCTCTCTCCTCTCTATAATACCTGACACACTGCTCTCTCTCCTCTCTATAATACCTGACATACTGCTCTCTCTCTCTCCTCTCCATAATACCTGACACACTGCTCTCTCTCTCTCTCTCTCCTCTCTATAATACCTGACATACTGCTCTCTCTCTCTCCTCTCTATAATACCTGACACACTGCTCTCTCTCTCTCCTCTCTATAATACCTGACACACTGCTCTCTCTCCTCTCTATAATACCTGACACACTGCTCTCTCTCTCTCTCTCTCCTCTCTATAATACCTGACACACTGCTCTCTCTCTCTCCTCTCTATAATAACTGACACACTGCTCTCTCTCTCTCTCTCTCCTCTCTATAATACCTGACATACTGCTCTCTCTCTCTCCTCTCTATAATACCTGACATACTGCTCTCTCTCTCTCCTCTCTATAATACCTGACACACTGCTCTCTCTCTCTCTCCTCTCTATAATACCTGACATACTGCTCTCTCTCTCTCCTCTCTATAATACCTGTCACACTGCTCTCTCTCTCTCCTCTCTATAATACATGACACACTGCTCTCTCTCCTCTCTATAATACCTGACACACTGCTCTCTCTCTCTCTCTCTCCTCTCTATAATACCTGACACACTGCTCTCTCTCTCTCCTCTCTATAATACCTGACACACTGCTCTCTCTCTCTCTCTCCTCTCTATAATACCTGACATACTGCTCTCTCTCTCTCCTCTCTATAATACCTGACACACTGCTCTCTCTCTCTCTCCTCTCTATAATACCTGACACACTGCTCTCTCTCCCTCCTCTCTATAATACCTGACACACTGCTCTCTGCTCTCTATAATACACCTCCTCTCTATAATACCTGACACACTGCTCTCTCTCTATATATATAATACCTGACACACTGCTCTCTCTCTCTCTCTCTCTCCTCTCTATAATACCTGACATACTGCTCTCTCTCTCTCCTCTCTATAATACCTGTCACACTGCTCTCTCTCTCTCCTCTCTATAATACATGACACACTGCTCTCTCTCCTCTCTATAATACCTGACACACTGCTCTCTCTCTCTCTCTCTCCTCTCTATAATACCTGACACACTGCTCTCTCTCTCTCCTCTCTATAATACCTGACACACTGCTCTCTCTCTCTCTCTCCTCTCTATAATACCTGACATACTGCTCTCTCTCTCTCCTCTCTATAATACCTGACACACTGCTCTCTCTCTCCTCTCTATAATACCTGACACACTGCTCTCTCTCCTCTCCATAATACCTGACACACTGCTCTCTCTCTCTCTCTCTCCTCTCTATAATACCTGACATACTGCTCTCTCTCTCTCCTCTCTATAATACCTGACACACTGCTCTCTCTCTCTCCTCTCTATAATACCTGACACACTGCTCTCTCTCCTCTCTATAATACCTGACACACTGCTCTCTCTCTCTCTCTCTCCTCTCTATAATACCTGACACACTGCTCTCTCTCCTCTCTATAATACCTGACACACTGCTCTCTCTCTCTCCTCTCTATAATACCTGACACACTGCTCTCTCTCTCTCTCCTCTCTATAATACCTGACACACTGCTCTCTCTCCCTCCTCTCTATAATACCTGACACACTGCTCTCTGCTCTCTATAATACACCTCCTCTCTATAATACCTGACACACTGCTCTCTCTCTATATATATAATACCTGACACACTGCTCTCTCTCTCTCTCTCTCTCTCTCTCCTCTCTATAATACCTGACATACTGCTCTCTCTCTCTCCTCTCTATAATACCTGTCACACTGCTCTCTCTCTCTCCTCTCTATAATACATGACACACTGCTCTCTCTCCTCTCTATAATACCTGACACACTGCTCTCTCTCTCTCTCTCTCCTCTCTATAATACCTGACACACTGCTCTCTCTCTCTCCTCTCTATAATACCTGACACACTGCTCTCTCTCTCTCTCTCCTCTCTATAATACCTGACATACTGCTCTCTCTCTCTCCTCTCTATAATACCTGACACACTGCTCTCTCTCTCTCCTCTCTATAATACCTGACACACTGCTCTCTCTCCTCTCCATAATACCTGACACACTGCTCTCTCTCTCTCTCTCTCCTCTCTATAATACCTGACATACTGCTCTCTCTCTCTCCTCTCTATAATACCTGACACACTGCTCTCTCTCTCTCCTCTCTATAATACCTGACACACTGCTCTCTCTCCTCTCTATAATACCTGACACACTGCTCTCTCTCTCTCTCTCTCCTCTCTATAATACCTTACACACTGCTCTCTCTCTCTCCTCTCTATAATAACTGACACACTGCTCTCTCTCTCTCTCTCTCCTCTCTATAATACCTGACATACTGCTCTCTCTCTCTCCTCTCTATAATACCTGACACACTGCTCTCTCTCTCTCCTCTCTATAATACCTGACACACTGCTCTCTCTCCTCTCCATAATACCTGACACACTGCTCTCTCTCTCTCTCTCTCCTCTCTATAATACCTGACATACTGCTCTCTCTCTCCTCTCTATAATACCTGACACACTGCTCTCTCTCTCTCCTCTCTATAATACCTGACACACTGCTCTCTCTCCTCTCCATAATACCTGACACACTGCTCTCTCTCCTCTCTGTAATACCTGACACACTGCTCTCTCTCTCTCTCCTCGCTATAATACCTGACACACAGCTCTCTCTCTCTCTCCTCTCTATAATACCTGACACACTGCTCTCTCTCTACAATACCTGACACACTACTCTCTCTCCTCTCTATAATACCTGACACACTGCTCTCTCTCCTCTCTATAATACCTGACACACTGCTCTCTCTCTCTCTCCTCTCTATAATACCTGACACACTGCTCTCTCTCCATCCTCTCTATAATACCTGACACACTGCTCTCTCCTCTCTATAATACACCTCCTCTCTATAATACCTGACACACTGCTCTCTCTCTATATATATAATACCTGACACACAGCTCTCTCTCCTCTCTATAATACCTGACACACTGCTCTCTCTCTCTCATCTCTATAATACCTGACACACTGCTCTCTCTCTATATATATATAATACCTGACACACTGCTCTCTCCCCCCTCTCTATAATACCTGACACACTGCTCTCTCTCCTCTCTATAATACATGACACACTGCTCTCTCTCTCTATAATACCTGACACACTGCTCTCTCTCCTCTCTATAATACCTGACACACTGCTCTCTCTCTCTATAATACCTGACACACTGCTCTCTCTCCCCCCTCTCTATAATACCTGACACACTGCTCTCCCCCCACTCTATAATACCTGACACACTGCTCTCTCTCCCCCCTCTCTATAATACCTGACACACTGCTCTCTATCCCCCCTCTCTATAATACCTGACATACTGCTCTCTCTCTCTATAATACCTGACACACTGCTCTCTCTCTCTATAATACCTGACACACTGCTCTCTCTCTCCTCTCTATAATACCTGACACACTGCTCTCTCTCCTCTCTATAATACCTGACACACTGCTCTCTCTCCTCTCTATAATACCTGACACACTGCTCTCTCTCTCTCCTCTCTATAATACCTGACACACTGCTCTCTCTCCTCTCTATAATACCTGACACACTGCTCTCTCTCCTCTCTATAATACCTGACACACTGCTCTCTCTCCTCTCTATAATACCTGACACACTGCTCTCTCTCTCCCCTCTCTATAATACCTGACACACTGCTCTCTCTCCCCCCTCTCTATAATACCTGACACACTGCTCTCCCCCCACTCTATAATACCTGACACACTGCTCTCTCTCCCCCCTCTCTATAATACCTGACACACTGCTCTCTATCCCCCCTCTCTATAATACCTGACATACTGCTCTCTCTCTCTATAATACCTGACACACTGCTCTCTCTCTCTATAATACCTGACACACTGCTCTCTCTCTCCTCTCTATAATACCTGACACACTGCTCTCTCTCCTCTCTATAATACCTGACACACTGCTCTCTCTCCTCTCTATAATACCTGACACACTGCTCTCTCTCTCTCCTCTCTATAATACCTGACACACTGCTCTCTCTCCTCTCTATAATACCTGACACACTGCTCTCTCTCCTCTCTATAATACCTGACACACTGCTCTCTCTCTCTATAATACCTGACACACTGCTCTCTCTCCTCTCTATAATACCTGACACACTGCTCTCTCTCCTCTCTATAATACCTGATACACTGCTCTCTCTCCTCTCTATTAAGACATCTTAAAGGGGAGGTAGCATAAACTCGGCCATAGGTAACCTTTGAAGCAGGAAACTGTGTTAGTAGTAGCAGACATCTTAAAGGGGAGGTAGCATAAACTCGGCCATAGGTAACACATGGATTTGCATTAGTTTACGCATCAACATTTCAAATGCAAAGTTTCACCTCACTGTTCTATGTTTCAGCCTTACAGGAAAATACTTCATGAATGTATTGTTGCAAATCAATTTGAAGGTTGGTAGCCAACAAGCCTGATGACGTTAGTCCTACCAGCCTGATGATGTTAGTCCTACCAGCCTGATGATGTTAGTCCTACCAGCCTGCTGACGTTAGTCCTACCAGCCTGCTGACGTTAGTCCTACCAGCCTGATGATGCTAGTCCTACCAGCCTGATGACGTTAGTCCTACCAGCCTGATGACGTTAGTCCTACCAGCCTGATGACGTTAGTCCTACCAGCCTGCTGATGTTAGTCCTACCAGCCTGATGACGTTAGTCCTACCAGCTTGAGGATGTTAGTCCTACCAGCCTGATGATGTTAGTCCTACCAGCCTGCTGACGTTAGTCCTACCAGCCTGATGATGTTAGTCCTACCAGCCTGATGATGTTAGTCCTACCAGCCTGATGATGTTAGTCCTACCAGCCTGATGATGTTAGTCCTACCAGCCTGATGATGTTAGTCCTACCAGCCTGATGATGTTAGTCCTACCAGCCTGATGATGTTAGTCCTACCAGCCTGATGATGTTAGTCCTACCAGCCTGATGATGTTAGTCCTACCAGCCTGATGATGTTAGTCCTACCAGCCTGATGATGTTAGTCCTACCAGCCTGATGATGTTAGTCCTACCAGCCTGATGATGTTAGTCCTACCAGCCTGATGATGTTAGTCCTACCAGCCTGATGATGTTAGTCCTACCAGCCTGATGATGTTAGTCCTACCAGCCTGATGATGTTAGTCCTACCAGCCTGATGATGTTAGTCTTACTTGCCTGCTGACGTTAGTCCTACCAGCCTGATGATGTTAGTCCTACCAGCCTGCTGACGTTAGTCCTACCAGCCTGATGATGTTAGTCCTACCAGCCTGATGATGTTAGTCCTACCAGCCTGATGATATTAGTCCTACCAGCCTGATGATGTTAGTCCTACCAGCCTGATGACGTTAGTCCTACCAGCCTGCTGACGTTAGTCCTACCAGCCTGATGACGTTAGTCCTACCAGCCTGCTGACGTTAGTCCTACCAGCCTGATGACGTTAGTCCTACCAGCCTGCTGACGTTAGTCCTACCAGCCTGATGACGTTAGTCCTACCAGCCTGATGACGTTAGTCCTACCAGCCTGCTGACGTTAGTCCTACCAGCCTGATGACGTTAGCCCTACTATCTGATGACGTTAGTCCTACCAGCTTGATGACGTTAGTCCTACCAGCCTGCTGACGTTAGTCCTACCAGCCTGCTGACGTTAGTCCTACCAGCCTGCTGACGTTAGTCCTACCAGCCTGATGACGTTAGCCCTACTATCTGATGACGTTAGTCCTACCAGCTTGATGACGTTAGTCCTACCAGCCTGCTGACGTTAGTCCTACCAGCCTGCTGATGTTAGTCCTACCAGCCTGCTGACGTCAGTCCTACCAGCCTGCTGATGTTAGTCCTACCAGCCTGCTGACGTTAGTCCTACCAGTCTGCTGACGTTAGTCCTACCAGTCCTACCAGCCTGCTGATGTTAGTCCTACCAGCCTGCTGACGTTAGTCCTACCAGTCCTACCAGTCTGCTGATGTTAGTCCTACCAGCCTGCTGATGTTAGTCCTACCAGCCTGCTGATGTTAGTCCTACCAGCCTGCTGATGTTAGTCCTACCAGCCTGCTGACGTTAGTCCTACCAGTCCTACCAGTCTGCTGATGTTAGTCCTACCAGCCTGCTGATGTTAGCCCTACCAGTCCTACCTGACATTTGGGTGTGTGTAAACGTGTATGTGTATAAGTGTGTGTGTGTTTGTGTGTGTGTGTACGTGTGTGTGTGTGTGTGTGTGTGTGTTACCTGGGACATCTGGGGTCGGAGGTTGATCTCTCGGAGGTTGATGGCGTGGGGTAGTAAGTTGTTCAGCAGCTGACAGAGCAGGACCCCATCCCTCAGAGCTTGGGCTAACTCACACACCTGAGCACTGTCCCACGTTACCCTGTGACTCTCAGGGAGCACCCTGCACTCTATCAGCCACACGGCACAGTGACGCCACAGCTCCATCTCAACCGTAACACCCCCACCTTGACACGACAGGAACACAACATGACCGTGAGACAACCATAAGACAACCATAAGACAACCATAAACACCGATCAACTCTTTACTCTGCTGTTCATCATATATGCATAGTCACTATAACTATACACTCATGTACATACTACCTCAATCAGTCTGACTAACCGGTGTCTGTATGTAGCCTCTCTAATATTTACACTGCTGCTACTCTCTGTTCATCATATATGCATAGTCACTATAACTATACACTCATGTACATACTACCTCAATCAGTCTGACTAACCGGTGTCTGTATGTAGCCTCTCTAATATTTACACTGCTGCTACTCTCTGTTCATCATATATGCATAGTCACTATAACTATACACTCATGTACATACTACCTCAACTGGGCCAACCAACCAGTGCTCCCGCTCATTCACTAACCGGGCTATCTGCAGTGTGTCCCACCACCCGCCAACCCCTCTTTTACACTGCTGCTGCTCTCTGTTCATCATATATGCATAGTCACTTTAACCATATCTACATGTACATACTACATCAATCAGTCTGACTAACCGGTGTCTGTATGTAACCGCGCTACTGTATATAGCCTCTCTACTGTATATAGCCTCTCTACTGTATATAATCTCGCTACTGTTGTAGCCTCACTACTGTTGTAGCCTCCCTACTGTTGAAGCCTCACTACTGTTGTAGCCTCTCTACTGTTATAGCCTCGCTACTGTTATAGCCTCTCTACTGTTATAGCCTCTCTACTATATATAGCCTCTCTACTGTATATAGCCTCTCTACTGTATATAGCCTCTCTAATGTATATAGCCTCCCTACTGTTGTAACCTCGCTACTGTTGTAGCCTCTCTACTGTATATAGCCTCTCTAATGTATATAGCCTCTCTACTGTATATAGCCTCTCTACTGTATATAGCCTCCCTACTGTATATAGCCTCCCTACTGTTGTAACCTCGCTACTGTTGTAGCCTCTCTACTGTATATAGCCTCTCTACTGTATATGCCTCTCTACTGTATATAGCCTCTCTACTGTATGTAGCCTCTCTACTGTATATAGCCTCTCTACTGTATATAGCCTCTCTACTGTATATAGCCTCTCTACTGTATATAGCCTCTCTACTGTATATAACCTCTCTACTGTATGTAGCCTCGCTACTGTATATAGCCTCTCTACTGTATATAGCCTCTCTACTGTATATAGCCTCTCTACTGTATATAGCCTCTACTGTATATAGCCTGTCTTTTTACTGTTGTTTTATTTCTTTACCTACCTATTGTTCACCAAATACCTTTTTGGCACTGTTGGTTAGAGCCTGTAAGTAAGTATTTCACTGTAAGGTCTACTATACCTGTTGTATTCAGCATTTCACTGTAAGGTCTACTACACCTGTTGTATTCAGCATTTCACTGTAAGGTCTACTACACCTGTTGTATTCAGCATTTCACTGTAAGGTCTACTACACCTGTTGTATTCAGCATTTCACTGTAAGGTCTACTACACCTGTTGTATTCAGCATTTCACTGTAAGGTCTACTACACCTGTTGTATTCAGCATTTCACTGTAATGTCTACTACACCTGTTGTATTCAGCATTTCACTGTAAGGTCTACTACACCTGTTGTATTCAGCATTTCACTGTAAGGTCTACTACACCTGTTGTATTCAGCATTTCACTGTAAGGTCTACTAAACCTGTTGTATTCAGCATTTCACTGTAAGGTCTACTACACCTGTTGTATTCAGCATTTCACTGTAAGGTCTACTACACCTGTTGTATTCAGCATTTCACTGTAAGGTCTACTACACCTGTTGTATTCAGCATTTCACTGTAAGGTGACAAATAAACTTTGATTTGATTTGAACCACACAGCTCCATCTCAACCGTAACACGACCACCTGGACACAACAGGAACATGACCACACTAGACCTGTTGCTAGACCTGTTGTTATATATAATTGGCTTCCCTGACCTGTTTCTAGAACTGATTCTAGATCTGCTTGGCTTCCCTGACCTGTTTCTAGATCTGTTTCTAGACCTGTTGTTATATATGTTTTATATCTGCTTGGCTTCCCTGAACTGTTTCTAGACCTGCTTGCCTGTGAAAGCGCGTCCTCAGACCGTTAGTAACCCATGTGTGTATATATAGGGAACTAACTACAGACTCATGAAACGGCTCCAAACATTCCACCAACTTTACGCAATACAAAAAACCTTTTTCTTCTCTCTGCGTTGTTGGGAACGGAAGGGAAGGGCCAATCAGCCGTCAGTAAGCATTTCCCTGTTAGTCTACACCTGTTAGTTTACCAAGCATGTGAGGAATACAGTTAGATTCTGACTTATCTAACAACAACAAAAGTATTTCTTGCCTTCTTGTTCTCCTCTTCTTCAGGTCTGTCGTTCTGTTCTTCTTGCCCCTTGTTGATTTCTCCCCGTCTTGTTGTCTCCGTCTTTATGTCCCCGTCTTGTTCTCTCCGTCTTTATGTCTCTGTCTTGTTCTCTCCGTCTTTATGTCTCTGTCTTGTTCTCTCCGTCTTTATGTCTCCGTCTTGTTGTCTCCGTCTTGTTGTCTCTGTCTTGTTGTCTCCGTATTGTTGTCTCCGTCTTGTTGTCACCTCTCCTGTCGTCTTGTCCTTGTCTCTCGTCGTTAGTTTGTCCCTTCTCTCCCCCTGCGGTCGTTGTAGCGAGGTGGGTGTTGCGTTCTGCAGAGCTGCAGATGGAGGAGGACTCTTTTAACTGTACCACTTCCCCTTTCCTCTGTTACTTACACACACACACACACACAAAGAGAGAGAGACACACGCAGACACACACACACACACACACACAGAGAGAGAGACACGCGCAGACACACACACACACACACACACACACACACACACACACACACACACACACACACACACAAACACACACAGAGACACGCGCAGACACACACACAGAGAGAGAGACACACACATACAGAGAGACACACACAGGCGCAGTATACTCAGTATGTGAACGTGTGAGATCACAAAACCAACCACAACATTATCTACAAAGCACACATTCAGAGAGGCGCTGCAGTGTGACAGAAACAGGGTGTAAATAATCTCACTGTTGAAGTTTGCAACGTGAAAATGCACATGGTTCTAGAACACCAGTGAGAGTAGAATCCATTCCAATACTTCATGTACTGATTAACTCATCAGAACTCTACTTATTCTAACTAGTAGTTCATGTACTGATTAACTCATCAGAACTCTACTTATTCTAACTAGTAGTTCATGTACTGATTAACTCATCAGAACCCTACTTATTCTAACTAGTAGTTCATGTACTGATTAACTCATCAGGACTCTACTTACCCTAACTAGTAGTTCATGTACTGATTAACACATCAGAACCCTACTTATCCTAACTAGTAGTTAATGTGTTAACTGATTAACTCATCAGAACTCTACTTATCCTAACTAGTAGTTCATGTACTGATTAACACATCAGAACACTACTTATCCTAACTAGTAGTTAATGTACTAACTGATTAACTCATCTGAAACTCTACTTATCTTAACTAGTAGTTCATGTGTTAACTGATTAACTCATCTGAAACTCTACTTATCCTAACTAGTAGTTAATGTGTTAACTGATTAACTCATCTGAAACTCTACTTATCCTAACTAGTAGTTCATGTACTGATTAACTCATCAGAACTCAACTTATCCTAACTAGTAGTTCATGTACTGATTAACTCATCAGAACTCCACTTATCCTAACTAGTAGTTCATGTGTTAACTGATTAACTCATCTGAAACTCTACTTATCCTAACTAGTAGTTAATGTGTTAACTGATTAACTCATCAGAAACTCTCGACTCTGAAAGTGACTGAGTTGGATTTGCAACAAGTGACAATCGAAGGCACTAAATAGTATTTCCTTGATTCCTCATGTCCTCCCTTCCTGTCTCCTTCTCAAAGCACATTGGTGCAGAAGCTCTGAGGTTCCTCCCCTTGGATCTCCTCCTCCAATGGGTTTTGAGAAGAGGCCAAGGAGAGAGGATGCGAGGAATCAAGGAAATACCATTGACCCACATTAGAGATACAGCTTAATAGGGAACTGGTGCCCTCTAGTGCCACTAGTAGATACTGCTGGGCCATTACAACTGAAGGCTAAACGCACAACACACACACAGAGCTATGTAATTTGCCAAACAAACTCTTGATCATTCTGTCCCTCCCTCCCTCCCTCCCTTCTCGTTTTCACTCTGTCTCTTCCCTCAGAATGTTAGTATCCTGTCCCAACTCGTTTGCTCTGCCCCCTGACTCGAGATACAGATTCCTAAGTGGGGACTGGCTGATTTATGGTGCCCCCCCCGGGTCCATCGTGGGGTCTGATTGGCTGAGGAAGCAGCACTACTGGTTTGAGGGATAGCGGGCTACTGATTCACAGACCAGGAGAGAGTGAGAGAGAGAGAAAAGTAAAGATTATCATAAAGAGTCAGAAGCAGCTCATCTCAGGTAGGTGCAACATGTCTGCACGGCCAAAACACTGGAACTGTGTGTGTCTAACTGGTTGTTTAATTATGTGTGTGTCTGTGTGTAACTGTGTGTGTGTAACTGTGTCTGTGTGTAACTGTGTCTGTGTGTAACTGTGTCTGTGTGTAACTGTGTCTGTGTGTAACTGTGTCTGTGTGTAACTGTGTGTGTGTGTAACTGTGTGTGTGTGTAACTGTGTATTTAACTGTGTGTGTAACTGTGTGTGTAACTGTGTGTGTGTGTAACTGTGTGTGTGTAACTGTGTGTGTAACTGTGTATTTAACTGTGTGTGTAACTGTGTGTGTGTGTGTGTAACTGTGTGTGTGTGTAACTGTGTGTGTGTAACTGTGTGTGTGTGTAACTGTGTGTGTGTAACTGTGTGTGTAACTGTGTGTGTGTGTGTAACTGTGTCTGTGTGTAACTGTGTGTGTGTGTAACTGTGTGTGTGTGTAACTGTGTCTGTGTGTAACTGTGTCTGTGTGTAACTGTGTGTGTGTGTAACTGTGTGTGTGTGTAACTGTGTATTTAACTGTGTGTGTAACTGTGTGTGTAACTGTGTGTGTGTGTAACTGTGTGTGTGTAACTGTGTGTGTGTAACTGTGTCTGTGTGTAACTGTGTCTGTGTGTAACTGTGTGTGTGTGTAACTGTGTGTGTGTGTAACTGTGTATTTAACTGTGTGTGTAACTGTGTGTGTAACTGTGTGTGTAACTGTGTGTGTGTAACTGTGTGTGTAACTGTGTATTTAACTGTGTGTGTAAGTGTGTGTGTGTAACTGTGTGTGTGTGTAACTGTGTGTGTAACTGTGTGTGTGTGTAACTGTGTCTGTGTGTAACTGTGTGTGTGTGTAATTGTGTATTTAACTGTGTGTGTAACTGTGTGTGTAACTGTGTGTGTAACTGTGTGTGTGTGTAACTGTGTGTGTGTGTAACTGTGTGTGTGTGTAACTGTGTATTTAACTGTGTGTGTAACTGTGTGTGTAACTGTGTGTGTGTGTAACTGTGTGTGTAACTGTGTATTTAACTGTGTGTGTAACTGTGTGTGTGTGTGTGTAACTGTGTGTGTGTGTGTGTGTGTGTGTGTAACTGTGTGTGTCTGTAACTGTGTGTGTGTGTGTAACTGTGTGTGTGACTGTGTGTCACTGTGTATTTAACTGTGTGTGTGTAACTGTGTGTGAAATATGGTCTGTCTGTCTCTATCTGTCTCTCAGACATGAATAATCGCTCCATAGCCTGGTGGCTGAAACAGATAGGACTGCCCCAGTACACCAAGTCACTGGAGGGAGAATACTACGGTCTAGAGGTACCTGACTGTCTGCCTGACTGTCTGTCTGGAGAGAGAAAACTATGGTCTAGAGGTACCTGTCTGTCTGTATGCAGAGAGAATACTATGGTCTAGAGGTACCTGACTGTCTGCCTGACTGTCTGTCTGGAGAGAGAATACTATGGTCTAGAGGTACCTGACTGTCTGTCTGGAGAGAGAATACTATGGTCTAGAGGTACCTGACTGTCTGTCTGGAGAGAGAATACTATGGTCTAGAGGTACCTGACTGTCTGTCTGTCTGTCTGTCTGGAGAGAGAATACTATGGTCTAGAGGTACCTGACTGTCTGACTGTCTGTCTGGAGAGAGCATACTATGGTCTAGAGGTACCTGACTGTCTGTCTGGAGAGAAAATACTATGGTCTAGAGGTACCTGACTGTCTGTCTGTCTGTCTGTCTGGAGAGAGAATACTATGGTCTAGAGGTACCTGACTGTCTGTCTGGAGAGAGAATACTATGGTCTAGAGGTACCTGACTGTCTGTCTGGAGAGAGAATACTATGGTCTAGAGGTACCTGACTGTCTGTCTGTCTGTCTGGAGAGAGAATTCTATGGTCTAGAGGTACCTGACTGTCTGACTGTCTGTCTAGAGAGAGAATACTATGGTCTAGAGGTACCTGACTGTCTTACTGTCTGTCTGGAGAGAGAATACTATGGTCTAGAGGTACCTGACTGTCTGTCTGGAGAGAGAATACTATGGTCTAGAGGTACCTGACTGTCTGTCTGTCTGTCTGGAGAGAGTATACTATGGTCTAGAGGTACCTGACTGTCTGTCTGGAGAGAGAATACTATGGTCTAGAGGTACCTGACTGTCTGTCTGTCTGGAGAGAGAATACTATGGTCTAGAGGTACCTGACTGTCTGACTGTCTGTCTAGAGAGAGAATACTATGGTCTAGAGGTACCTGACTGTCTGACTGTCTGTCTGGAGAGAGAATACTATGGTCTAGAGGTACCTGACTGTCTGTCTGGAGAGAGAATACTATGGTCTAGAGGTACCTGACTGTCTGTCTGTCTGTCTGGAGAGAGAATACTATGGTCTAGAGGTACCTGACTGTCTGTCTGGAGAGAGAATACTATGGTCTAGAGGTACCTGTCTGTCTGACTGGGGAGAGAATACTATGGTCTAGAGGTACCTGTCTGTCTGTCTGGAGAGAGAATACTATGGTCTAGAGGTACCTGACTGTCTGTCTGTCTGACTGGAGAGAGAATACTATGGTCTAGAGGTACCTGTCTGTCTGACTGGAGAGAGAATACTATGGTCTAGAGGTACCTGTCTGTCTGACTGGGGAGAGAATACTATGGTCTAGAGGTACCTGTCTGTCTGACTGGAGAGAGAATACTATGGTCTAGAGGTACCTGACTGTCTGACTGGAGAGAGAATACTATGGTCTAGAGGTACCTGTCTGTCTGACTGTCTGTCTGGAGAGAGAATACTATGGTCTAGAGGTACCTGACTGTCTGTCTGACTGGAGAGAGAATACTATGGTCTAGAGCACATATGTCAGAGTCAAGGCCCGCGGGCCACATCCGGCCCGCAAGAAGGTTTTTTACGGCCCCTGGGATGATCTTGATTTATTATTAGAACCGGCCCGCAGCAAGCCGGCAGCCCGCAGATCTTTTACACGCACCAATACTACATTTCCCACAATGCAAAGGTGACGCACCGAGCAGTAGGCTGCTTCATTTCAATATTTATTGGCACAGCAGTCGTCAGCATCACAGTAAAATTAACTTTCAGATACCCATCAAAAATGGCAAAACGGAAGGTGGATACTGAGAACCGGGGGTTTCAAACAAGGTGGGAGTCGGAGTATATGTTCACGAAGGTAGCTGGAAAACCTGTGTGTCTTCTGTGTGGAGAAAGTGTGGCGGTACTGAAAGAGTATAATCTGAGACGACATTATGAAACGAAACACGCGGACAAAAACAAGAATATGGACATGGAACAAAGGCTACAAAAGGCAGGCCTCAAATCTCGACAGGCTCTGTTCAAAAAAGCCAAATCACAAGGCCAGGCTGCTGTCAAGGCCAGTTTTATTTTGGCAGAAGAGATCGCTAAATCAGCCCGGCCATTTACGGAGGGGGATTTCATCAAAAACTGCATGATTAAAGTTTGTGACGAAGTTTGCCCAGAAAAAAGGCAACTCTTTTTAAATGTGAGTCTGAGCAGAAACACCATTGCCGAGAGAGTAGACCAGTTGTCCATCAATCTAAAAGAGCAGCTTGTGAAAAAGGGAAAAGATTTTATTGCATATTCCTTGGCTGTGGATGAGAGCACCGACATTTCTGACATTGCCCAGTTGTCAATTTTCATCCGCGGAGTGGACTCCAGCCTAAGCGTGACAGAGGAGTTTTTGGCTTTACGTCCTATGCATGGCACAACTACGGGGCATGATTTGTATGAAGAGGTGTCAAGATGTGTAAATGAGATGGAGCTGCCTTGGGAAAAACTCGTGGGTTTGACAACCGACGGAGCACCTGCGATGTGTGGACACAGGAGCGGACTGGTGGCGAAGATACGGGAAAAGATGCAAGAGGAAAACGCGACAGGTGAGCTGACAGCTTATCATTGTATCATACACCAGGAAGCGTTGTGCGGTAAAGCCTTGAAAATGGAGCATGTAATGAGCATCATCACGCGCACAGTTAACTTTATCAGAGCCAAAGGTTTGAATCACCGCCAGTTCAAGGCATTTCTGACGGAGTTAGAAACGGAGCATGGTGATTTGCCTTATCACACAGAGGTGCGATGGCTAAGCCAGGGAAAGGTGCTTCAAAGATGTTTCGAGCTTCGTGAGGAGATTTGTCTGTTCTTGGACAGCAAAGGGAAAGACACAACACAACTCCGAGACGAAATGTTTCTGTGTGAAATGGCTTTTCTGTGTGACATTACGAGTCATCTGAATGCAATAAACTTGCAGCTGCAGGGTCGGGATCGTGTCATCTCTGATATGTACAGTACAGTGAAGGCATTTAAAACCAAACTGACTCTGTGGGAGACGCAGATGCGGAAAGAAAATTTGAGCCACTTTCCCAGCTGCCAGACCATGAAAGAGAAGCTCTCTACCAGTGCGTTCCCGAGCACACAGTTGGCTGATAAAATAGGTATGCTTACCACTGACTTTCGACGCCGATTTGCTGACTTTGAAGCACAAAAAAGCAGGTTGGAACTGCTCGGTAACCCATTTGCTGTTGACGTGGAAAGCTCACCACCAAACCTCCAAATGGAGTTGATTGACCTCCAATGCAATGATGCACTGAGGGAAAAATATGCGGCAGTGGGTGCTGCGGAGTTTGCCCGTTTCCTCCCCGGCACAATGCCCCAGCTGCGCATCCAGGCTGCTCAAACGTTGTCTATGTTTGGCAGCACATACCTGTGTGAACAACTGTTTTCTTTGATGAACCTGAACAAAACATCACACAGAAGTCGACTTACTGCTGAACACCTCCACTCAATTCTGAGGATTTCTTCAGCTCAGAGCCTTACCCCGAACATTGATGAACTTGTGGAAAAGATGGGACACCACCAAGTATCACCCTCAACCTCAAACAAGTGAACATTACTGTGCAATCACATATTTAGAGTTTTTACTCAGTTCAAGTTTAAAAGTTAAAATTTAATATTTGTTTTCACTGCATGTTACTTCTCCTTAAACAAAGTGTTGTTTTTGATTAATAGATTTTTGCACTTTATTTTTTTGTATTTCAATCCAATTATATTTTAAAAATATTTCAGTTGAGTGGATGATAGAAAATTGCTATTATTGTTTTTTCTTTGAAGTAAATTTAGCCCACTTTTGCTAAAATAGAAAATATAGTCTACTGATGGTGCCTTGAATACCGGTTTCTTTCATTTAATGTTCATGTTATGGGGATATTTATATAAAGGAAATTTGTCTTTTGTGTCTGTTGAAAATTAAAGATTACTGACAGAGCCATAAGAAAATATTGCTTTATTTATCTGATCATATTGTAATATATTTGTTAGGTTTTCAGTAGGTTCAATTAGGTTCACTAGACTATATGCGTCATTTAAAATTTTTTCAATGAACATTCGAACAGTCCGGCCCTCGTCTTGTAGCTGATTTTTTTATTTGGCCCTCCGTCCATTTGACTTTGACACCCCTGGTCTAGAGGTACCTGACTGTCTGTCTGACTGGAGAGAGAATACTATGGTCTAGAGGTATCTGACTGTCTGAATGTCTGTCTGGAGAGAGAATACTAAGGTCTAGAGGTACCTGACTGTCTGTGTGGAGAGAGAATACTATGGTCTAGAGGTACCTGACTGTCTGTCTGTCTGTCTGGAGAGAGAATACTATGGTCTAGAAGTACCTGACTGTCTGTCTGTCTGTCTGGAGAGAGAATACTATGGTCTAGAGGTACCTGACTGTCTGTCTGGAGAGAGAATACTATGGTCTAGAGGTACCTGACTGTCTGACTAGAGAGAGAATACTATGGTCTAGAGGTACCTGACTGTCTGACTGTCTGTCTGTCTGTCTGTCTGGAGAGAGAATACTATGGTCTAGAGGTACCTGACTGTCTGTCTGGAGAGAGAATACTATGGTCTAGAGGTACCTAACTGTCTGTCTGTCTGGAGAGAGAATACTATGGTCTAGAGGTACCTGACTGTCTGACTGTCTGACTGTCTGTCTGGAGAGAGAATACTACGGTCTAGAGGTACCTGACTGTCTGTCTGTCTGACTGGAGAGAGAATACTATGGTCTAGAGGTACCTGACTGTCTGTCTGGAGAGAGAATACTATGGTCTAGAGGTACCTGACTGTCTGTCTGGAGAGAGAATACTATGGTCTAGAGGTACCTGACTGTCTGACTGTCTGACTGTCTATCTGGAGAGAGAATACTACGGTCTAGAGGTACCTGACTGTCTGTCTTTTAGTGCCTGTTTCTTTCTGTATTTACTAAACTGATAGTTTCAGCCTTCATTTCTCTCCATCTCTCTCACCCCAACCTCTCTCTCTCTCTCTCTCTCTCTCTCACTCTCTCTCCATCTCCATATCTCTCCCTCTCCCCTCCTCCTCTCTCACCTCAACCTCTCTCTCTCCCCTACCCTTCTCTCTCACCCCAACCTCTCTTCTCTCTCACTTTTCCTCACCCTCATCTCTCTTTCTCCATCTCCTTCTCTCACCAAAACCTGTCTCTCTCTCTCCCCCATCTCTCTCTCGCCCTCTCCCCTCCACAACCTGTCTCTCTCTCTCTCTTACTCTACATCTCCCTCTCTCCCCTCCCCACTCTCTCACCCCAACCTCTCTATCTTACTCTCTCTCCATCTCCCCGAAACCCACTCTCTCACCCCAACCTCTCTCTCCATCTCCCTCTCTCCCTCTCCCCTCCCCCACTCTCTCAACCCAACCTCTCTCTCTCTCTCCCTCCCTCCATCTCTCTCTCCCTCCATCTCTCTCTCTCTCCCTCCATCTCTCTCTCTCCCCATCTCTCCCTCTCTCCCCCTATATCTCTCTCTCTCTCCCCATCTCTCTATATCTCTCTCTCTCCCCATCTCTCTCTCTCTCTCTCTCTCCCTCCATCTCTCTCTCTCCCTATCTCTCTCTCTCTCCCTCCATCTCTCTCTCCCTCCATCTCTCTCTCCCTCCATCTCTCCCTCTCCCTCCCCCTCCATCTCTCTCTTCCTCCATCTCTCCCTCTCCCTCCCCCTCCATCTCCCTCTCCCTCCATCTCTCTCTCTCTCCCTCTTACTCTCCCTCCATCTCTCCCTCTCTCTCCATCTCTCTCTCCCTCTAACTCTCCCTCCATCTCTCTCTCTCCCTCCATCTCTCTCTCCCTCCATCTCTCTCTCCCTCCATCTCTCTCTCCCTCCATCTCTCTCCCTCCATCTCTCTCCCTCCATCTCTCTCCCTCCATCTCTCCCTCCATCTCTCTCCCTCCATATCTCTCCCTCCATCTCTCCCTCCATCTCTCCCTCTATCTCTCTCTCCATCTCTCTCTCCCTCCATCTCTCTCCCTCCATCTCTCTCCCTCCATCTCTCTCCCTCTCTCTCCATCTCTCTCTCTCCAGGGTTTGCTGTATGTATGTGATGTAGATCTGAAGGAGGCAGGAGTAGATGATCCCAGTCACAGAGACACTATGCTGTCTCAGCTGCTGCGACACAGACAGACACTAGACCCACACTCTGGTAACACACATGTAGACACACACACACACACACACACACACACACACGTATGTAGACATACACACACGTATACACATGAACATGAACCCACACACACACTCGTCTAACCTGTGCCCTGTGTTGTCCTGTCTCAGGTATGGTGGAGGAGCTGAGGGTGAGCAGGAAGTATTCTCTGGGCTCGTCTCTGGACCTGGTGAGAATATAGAACACAGAATATAGAACACAGAATATAGAATATAGAACACAGAATATAGAACATAAAACAGAATATAGAATATAGAACACAGAATATAGAATATAGAACACAGAATATAGAATATAGAACACAGAATATAGAACATAAAACAGAATATAGAATATAGAACACAGAATGTAGAATATAGAACACAGAATATAGAATATAGAACACAGAATATAGAACACAGAATATAGAACACAGAATATAGAATATAGAACACAGAATATAGAATATAGAACACAGAATATAGAATATAGAACACAGAATATAGAATATAGAACACAGAATATAGAATATAGAACATAGAATGTAGAATATAGAACACAGAATATAGAACACAGAATGTAGAACATAAAACAGAATATAGAACACACAACCTGAACTGGTTCTATCCTTCTCCCCCAAGTGTGCATTTGTTCACTCTCCTCGCCAATACAATGCAATGAGGGGGAGTGAACAAGTGCACACTTCAGGGAGAAGGGGGCAAAACAGAATTGGGCTAACGAGATGAGGAAGAATGAATCTACTTCCTCAACCAGTAGAATCTCTAGAAGATGAACAGAACTCTTCCCAGCCAATAGAAGTGACCAGAAGCCCTGGATCAGGTTGCTCATGTTGCTTGGTCTCTCCGATGGCTCTCCGTTCATTTGTTCTGTTCTGGCTCTAAAGGTGAAACCCAGGAAGGATCTGTTCCGTCAGAGTGTTCTGCCCCGCCTTCGACGCAAGGTCACAGTCTCCGCCTCCTGTTCACAGCTCCACCCACTGGAGGAGGGGCTCAGCCCAGGACTCGCCCCCGAGCAGACAAGGAAACGCAGGTACAAAACTAGGAATATACACTTTCATATCAAAAGACTGGGAGGGTTGGAGGGTGTGTGTGAGAGGGTTGGAGGGTGTGTGTGAGGGTTGGAGGGTGTGTCTGAGGGTTGGAGGGTGTGTGTCTGAGGGTTGGATGGTGTGTGTGTGAGGGTTGGAGGGTGTGTGTGAGGGTTGGAGGGTGTGTGTGAGGGTTTGAGGGTGTGTGTGAGGGTTGGAAGGTGTGTGTGTGTGGGTTGGAGGGTGTGTTTGAGGGTTGGAGGGTGTGTGTGAGGGTTGGAGGGTGTGTGTGAGGGTTGGAGGGTGTGTGTGAGGGTTGGAGGGTGTGTGTGAGGGTTGGAGGGTGTGTCTGAGGGTTGGAGGGTGTGTGTCTGAGGGTTGGAGGGTGTGTGTGAGGGTTGGAGGGTGTGTGTGAGGGTTGGAGGGTGTGTGTGAGGGTTGGAGGGTGTGTGTGAGGGTTGGAGGGTGTGTGTGAGGGTTGGAGGGTGTGTGTGTGGGTTGGAGGGTGTGTGTGAGGGTTGGAGGGTGTGTCTGAGGGTTGGAGGGTGTGTGTCTGAGGGTTGGAGGGTGTGTGTGAGGGTTGGAGGGTGTGTGTGAGGGTTGGAGGGTGTGTGTGAGGGTTGGAGGGTGTGTGTGAGGGTTGGAGGGTGTGTGTGAGGGTTGGAGGGTGTGTGTGTGGGTTGGAGGGTGTGTGTGAGGGTTGGAGGGTGTGTGTGAGGGTTGGAGGGTGTGTGTGAGGGTTGGAGGGTGTGTCTGAGGGTTGGAGGGTGTGTGTGAGGGTTGGAGGGTGTGTGTGAGGGTTGGAGGGTGTGTCTGAGGGTTGGAGGGTGTGTGTGAGGGTTGGAGGGTGTGTGTGAGGGTTGGAGGGTGTGTGTGAGGGTTGGAGGGTGTGTCTGAGGGTTGGAGGGTGTGTGTGAGGGTTGGAGGGTGTGTGTGAGGGTTGGAGGGTGTGTGTGAGGGTTGGAGGGTGTGTCTGAGGGTTGGAGGATGTGTCTGAGGGTTGGAGGGTGTGTGTGAGGGTTGGAGGGTGTGTGTGAGGGTTGGAGGGTGTGTGTGAGGGTTGGAGGGTGTGTCTGAGGGTTGGAGGATGTGTCTGAGGGTTGGAGGGTGTGTGTGAGGGTTGGAGGGTGTGTGTGAGGGTTGGAGGGTGTGTGTGAGGGTTGGAGGGTGTGTGTGAGGGTTGGAGGGTGTGTGTGTGTGACGGTTGGAGGATGTGTGTGAGGGTTGGAGGGTGTGTGTGAGGGTTGGAGGGTGTGTGTGTGTGACGGTTGGAGGATGTGTCTGAGGGTTGGAGGGTGTGTGTGTGTGACGGTTGGAGGATGTGTCTGACGGTTGAGGTTGTGTGGTTTATCATTAAAGTGTGTGTGTGTGAGAGGGTTGGGGGTTGGAGGGTGTGTTTGTGAGGGGGTTGGGGGGTTGGAGGGTGTGTGTGTGAGGGTTGAAGGGTGTGAGAGGTTTGGAGGGTGTGTGTGTGTGAGAGGGTTGAAGGGTGTGTGTGAGAGGGTTGGAGGGTGTGTGTGAGAGGGTTGGAGGGTGTTTGTGTGATGGTTGAAGGGTGTGTGTGTGAGAGGGTTGGAGGGTGTGTGTGTGAGGGGGTTGGAGGGTGTGTGTGAGAGGGTTGAAGGGTGTGTGTGTGATGGTTGAGGTTGTGTGTGTGATGGTTGAGGTTGTGTGGTTTATCATTAACCACACTGTCATAAACGAAGCTCTTTAAACAGGAGTGTGTCAACAGAACAGTAATTAATGGAGCAGGGGCTGTGTCCGTCTGTCTGTCTGTCTTCTCATAGCAGGGACTGTGTGTCCGTCTGTCTGTCTGTCTTCTCATAGCAGGGACTGTGTCCATCTGTCTGTCTGTCTTCTCATAGCAGGGGCTGTGTCCATCTGTCTGTCTGTCTTCTCATAGCAGGGACTGTGTCCGTCTGTCTGTCTGTCTGTCTGTCTTCTCATCGCAGAGACTGTGTCCGTCTGTCTGTCTGTCTTCTCATAGCAGGGACTGTGTCCATCCGTCTGTCTGTCTGTCTGTCTTCTCATAGCAGGGACTGTGTCCGTCTGTCTGTCTGTCTTCTCATAGCAGGGGCTGTGTCCGTCCGTCTGTCTGTCTGTCTTCTCATAGCAGGGGCTGTGTCCGTCTGTCTGTCTGTCTTCTCATAGCAGGGACTGTGTGTCCGTCTGTCTGTCTGTCTTCTCATAGCAGGGACTGTGTGTTCGTCTGTCTGTCTGTCTTCTCATAGCAGGGACTGTGTCCATCTGTCTGTCTGTCTTCTCATAGCAGGGGCTGTGTCCATCTGTCTGTCTGTCTTCTCATAGCAGGGACTGTGTCCGTCTGTCTGTCTGTCTGTCTGTCTGTCTGTCTGTCTGTCTGTCTGTCTTCTCATAGCAGGGACTGTGTCCGTCTGTCTGTCTCCTCATAGCAGGGGCTGTGTCCGTCTGTCTGTCTGTCTTCTCATAGCAGGGACTGTGTCCATCCGTCTGTCTGTCTGTCTGTCTTCTCATAGCAGGGACTGTGTCCGTCTGTCTGTCTGTCTTCTCATAGCAGGGACTGTGTCCGTCCGTCTGTCTGTCTGTCTTCTCATAGCAGGGACTGTGTCCGTCTGTCTGTCTTCTCATAGCAGGGACTATGTCCGTCTGTCTGTCTGTCTTCTCATAGCAGGGACTATGTCCGTCTGTCTGTCTGTCTTCTCATAGCAGGGGCTGTGTCCATCCGTCTGTCTGTCTTCTCATAGCAGGGGCTGTGTCCATCTGTCTGTCTGTCTTCTCATAGCAGGGACTATGTCCGTCTGTCTGTCTGTCTTCTCATAGCAGGGACTATGTCCGTCTGTCTGTCTTCTCATAGCAGGGACTGTGTCCGTCTGTCTGTCTGTCTTCTCATAGCAGGGACTATGTCCGTCTGTCTGTCTGTCTTCTCATAGCAGGGGCTGTGTCCATCTGTCTGTCTGTCTTCTCATAGCAGGGGTTGTGTCCATCTGTCTGTCTTCTCATAGCAGGGGCTGTGTCCATCCGTCTGTCTGTCTTCTCATAGCAGGGACTATGTCCGTCTGTCTGTCTGTCTTCTCATAGCAGGGACTATGTCCGTCTGTCTGTCTTCTCATAGCAGGGACTGTGTCCGTCTGTCTGTCTGTCTTCTCATAGCAGGGACTATGTCCGTCTGTCTGTCTGTCTTCTCATAGCAGGGGCTGTGTCCATCTGTCTGTCTGTCTTCACATAGCAGGGGTTGTGTCCATCTGTCTGTCTTCTCATAGCAGGGGCTGTGTCCATCTGTCTGTCTGTCTTCTCATAGCAGGGACTGTGTCCGTCTGTCTGTCTGTCTGTCTTCTCATAGCAGGGACTATGTCCGTCTGTCTGTCTGTCTTCTCATAGCAGGGACTGTGTCCGTCTGTCTGTCTGTCTTCTCATAGCAGGGACTGTGTCCGTCTGTCTGTCTGTCTGTCTTCTCATAGCAGGGACTATGTCCGTCTGTCTGTCTGTCTTCTCATGGCAGGGACTGTGTCCGTCTGTCTGTCTGTCTTCTCATAGCAGGGACTGTGTCCATCTGTCTGTCTGTCTTCTCATAGCAGGGACTGTGTGTCCGTCGGTCTGTCTTCTCATAGCAGGGACTGTGTGTCCGTCTGTCTGTCTTCTCATAGCAGGGACTGTGTGTCCGTCTGTCTGTCTTCTCATAGCAGGGACTGTGTCCATCTGTCTGTCTGTCTTCTCATAGCAGGGGCTGTGTCCATCTGTCTGTCTGTCTTCTCATAGCAGGGACTGTGTCCGTCTGTCTGTCTGTCTGTCTGTCTGTCTGTCTTCTCATAGCAGGGACTGTGTCCGTCTGTCTGTCTGTCTGTCTTCTCATAGCAGGGACTATGTCCGTCTGTCTGTCTGTCTTCTCATAGCAGGGACTGTGTCCGTCTGTCTGTCTGTCTTCTCATAGCAGGGACTGTGTCCGTCTGTCTGTCTGTCTGTCTTCTCATAGCAGGGACTATGTCCGTCTGTCTGTCTGTCTTCTCATGGCAGGGACTGTGTCCGTCTGTCTGTCTGTCTTCTCATAGCAGGGACTGTGTCCATCTGTCTGTCTGTCTTCTCATAGCAGGGACTGTGTGTCCGTCGGTCTGTCTTCTCATAGCAGGGACTGTGTGTCCGTCTGTCTGTCTTCTCATAGCAGGGACTGTGTGTCCGTCTGTCTGTCTTCTCATAGCAGGGACTGTGTGTCCGTCTGTCTGTCTTCTCATAGCAGGGACTGTGTCCATCTGTCTGTCTGTCTTCTCATAGCAGGGGCTGTGTCCATCTGTCTGTCTGTCTTCTCATAGCAGGGACTGTGTCCATCCGTCTGTCTGTCTGTCTGTCTTCTCATAGCAGGGACTGTGTCCGTCTGTCTGTCTGTCTTCTCATAGCAGGGACTGTGTCCGTCCGTCTGTCTGTCTGTCTTCTCATAGCAGGGACTGTGTCCGTCTGTCTGTCTTCTCATAGCAGGGACTATGTCCGTCTGTCTGTCTGTCTTCTCACAGCAGGGACTATGTCCGTCTGTCTGTCTGTCTTCTCATAGCAGGGGCTGTGTCCATCCGTCTGTCTGTCTTCTCATAGCAGGGGCTGTGTCCATCTGTCTGTCTGTCTTCTCATAGCAGGGACTATGTCCGTCTGTCTGTCTGTCTTCTCATAGCAGGGACTATGTCCGTCTGTCTGTCTTCTCATAGCAGGGACTGTGTCCGTCTGTCTGTCTGTCTTCTCATAGCAGGGACTATGTCCGTCTGTCTGTCTGTCTTCTCATAGCAGGGGCTGTGTCCATCTGTCTGTCTGTCTTCTCATAGCAGGGGTTGTGTCCATCTGTCTGTCTTCTCATAGCAGGGGCTGTGTCCATCCGTCTGTCTGTCTTCTCATAGCAGGGGCTGTGTCCATCTGTCTGTCTGTCTTCTCATAGCAGGGACTGTGTCCGTCTGTCTGTCTGTCTGTCTTCTCATAGCAGGGACTATGTCCGTCTGTCTGTCTGTCTTCTCATAGCAGGGACTGTGTGTCCGTCGGTCTGTCTTCTCATAGCAGGGACTGTGTGTCCGTCTGTCTGTCTTCTCATAGCAGGGACTGTTTGTCCGTCTGTCTGTCTTCTCATAGCAGGGACTGTGTGTCCGTCTGTCTGTCTTCTCATAGCAGGGACTGTGTCCATCTGTCTGTCTGTCTTCTCATAGCAGGGGCTGTGTCCATCTGTCTGTCTGTCTTCTCATAGCAGGGACTGTGTCCGTCTGTCTGTCTGTCTGTCTGTCTGTCTGTCTTCTCATAGCAGGGACTGTGTCCGTCTGTCTGTCTGTCTTCTCATAGCAGGGACTGTGTGTCCGTCGGTCTGTCATCTCATAGCAGGGACTGTGTGTCCGTCTGTCTGTCTTCTCATAGCAGGGACTGTGTGTCCGTCTGTCTGTCTTCTCATAGCAGGGACTGTGTGTCCGTCTGTCTGTCTTCTCATAGCAGGGACTGTGTCCATCTGTCTGTCTGTCTTCTCATAGCAGGGGCTGTGTCCATCTGTCTGTCTGTCTTCTCATAGCAGGGACTGTGTCCGTCTGTCTGTCTGTCTGTCTGTCTGTCTGTCTGTCTGTCTTCTCATAGCAGGGACTGTGTCCGTCTGTCTGTCTCCTCATAGCAGGGGCTGTGTCCGTCTGTCTGTCTGTCTTCTCATAGCAGGGACTGTGTCCATCCGTCTGTCTGTCTGTCTGTCTTCTCATAGCAGGGACTGTGTCCGTCTGTCTGTCTGTCTTCTCATAGCAGGGACTGTGTCCGTCCGTCTGTCTGTCTGTCTTCTCATAGCAGGGACTGTGTCCGTCTGTCTGTCTTCTCATAGCAGGGACTATGTCCGTCTGTCTGTCTGTCTTCTCATAGCAGGGACTATGTCCGTCTGTCTGTCTGTCTTCTCATAGCAGGGGCTGTGTCCATCCGTCTGTCTGTCTTCTCATAGCAGGGGCTGTGTCCATCTGTCTGTCTGTCTTCTCATAGCAGGGACTATGTCCGCCTGTCTGTCTGTCTTCTCATAGCAGGGACTATGTCCGTCTGTCTGTCTTCTCATAGCAGGGACTGTGTCCGTCTGTCTGTCTGTCTTCTCATAGCAGGGACTATGTCCGTCTGTCTGTCTGTCTTCTCATAGCAGGGGCTGTGTCCATCTGTCTGTCTGTCTTCTCATAGCAGGGGTTGTGTCCATCTGTCTGTCTTCTCATAGCAGGGGCTGTGTCCATCCGTCTGTCTGTCTTCTCATAGCAGGGGCTGTGTCCATCTGTCTGTCTGTCTTCTCATAGCAGGGACTGTGTCCGTCTGTCTGTCTGTCTGTCTTCTCATAGCAGGGACTATGTCCGTCTGTCTGTCTGTCTTCTCATAGCAGGGACTGTGTCCGTCTGTCTGTCTGTCTTCTCATAGCAGGGACTGTGTCCGTCTGTCTGTCTGTCTGTCTTCTCATAGCAGGGACTATGTCCGTCTGTCTGTCTGTCTTCTCATGGCAGGGACTGTGTCCGTCTGTCTGTATGTCTTCTCATAGCAGGGACTGTGTCCATCTGTCTGTCTGTCTTCTCATAGCAGGGACTGTGTGTCCGTCGGTCTGTCTTCTCATAGCAGGGACTGTGTGTCCGTCTGTCTGTCTTCTCATAGCAGGGACTGTGTGTCCGTCTGTCTGTCTTCTCATAGCAGGGACTGTGTGTCCGTCTGTCTGTCTTCTCATAGCAGGGACTGTGTCCGTCTGTCTGTCTTCTCATAGTTGTCTGTTTACCTCTTATTATTGAACCCAACATGTTTGTTCCAGAACCTTCCTTAAAGGTTTATTCACAAACCTCACCTTGTTCCACATGTTGTTGTGTTAAAGTGAAATTATGTTATTAGACACTTTTACACATTATTTAGAAAGGAAAAGCTGAAAAACACAGATTTAACCACAAAGACCAGGGAGGTTTTCCAGCGCCTCGCAAAGAAGGGCACCCATTGCTTGATGGGTATAAATAAATAAATAAAAGCATCCATTGAATATTTGAGCCTGGTGCAGTTATTCATTACACTTTGGATGGTGTATCAATACACCCAGTCACTATAAAGATACAGGCGTCCTTCCTAAACTGTTTCAAGGAGAGGAAGACAACGGCTCAGAGATGATCACCATGAGACCAATGGTGACTTTAAAAAACTGTTACAGAGTTTATTGGATAAGACAGGAGAAAACTGTTACAGAGTTTATTGGCTGTGATAGGAGAAAACTGAGGAAGGATCAACAACATTGTAGTTACTCCGCAATATTAACCGAAATGACAGAGTGAAAAGAAAGAATCTTGGACAGAATATAAATATTTTAAAAAATGCACCGTGTTTGCAGTAAGGCACTAAAGTAAAACTGCAAAAATCCTGAATACAAAGCGTTATGTTTGGGGCAAATTCAACACACCACATCACTGAGTACCACTCTTCATATTTTCAAACACGGTAGTGGCTGCATCATGTTATGGGTATGCTTGTCATCGGCAAGGACTACGTAGTTTTATGGGATAAAAAGAAACGGAATAGAGCTAAACACAGGCAGGAAAACCTGGTTCAGTCTGCTTTCCAAGAGACACTGGGAGGGAGACAAATTCCCCTTTCAGGAAGACAATAACCTAAGACAGAAGGCCATACACTGAAGTTGCTTACCAAGATGATATTGAATGTTCCTGAGTGGCCTAGTCACAGAAAATCTATGGCAAAACTTAAAAATGGCTGTCTAGTAATGATCAACAACCAGATCTTTAAAAATTATTAAAATAATAGTTTGCAAATATTGTACAATCCAGGTGTGGAAAGCTCTTAGAGATTTACCCAGAAAGACTCACAGCTGTAATCGCTGACAAAGGTGAGTCTAACGTGTATTGACTCGGGGGTGTGAATACTTATGTAAAATAGATATTTCTGTATTTCAATTTCACTTCTTTCTTCTTTTTTTTGATCACTGGCATTATGAAAATAATGATATTATGGGGTATTGTGTGTAGATGGTTGAGTTTAATTAAATCCATTTTTAATTCTGTCTGTACTGGAACAAGATGTGGAATAAGTAAAGGGAACACTTTCTGAAAGCTCTGTATCTGGAACAGGACGTGGAATAAGTAAAGGGAACACTTTCTGAAAGCTCTGAATCTGGAACAAGACGTGGAATAAGTAAAGGGAACACTTTCTGAAAGCTCTGAATCTGGAACAAGATGTGGAATAAGTAAAGGGAACACTTTCTGAAAGCTCTGTATCTGGAACAAGACGTGGAATAAGTAAAGGGAACACTTTCTGAAAGCTCTGTATCTGGAACAGGACGTGGAATAAGTAAAGGGAACACTTTCTGAAAGCTCTGAATCTGGAACAAGACGTGGAATAAGTAAAGGGAACACTTTCTGAAAGCTCTGAATCTGGAACAAGATGTGGAATAAGTAAAGGGAACACTTTCTGAAAGCTCTGTATCTGGAACAAGACGTGGAATAAGTAAAGGGAACACTTTCTGAAAGCTCTGAATCTGGAACAAGATGTGGAATAAGTAAAGGGAACACTTTCTGAAAGCTCTGTATCTGGAACAAGACGTGGAATAAGTAAAGTGGAACAGTTTCTGAAAGCTCTGTATCTGGGATTTACGTAGCTCTTCTCTCAGACCTCAACTCCTAACAACTAATCTCTCAGGTTTGGATGGGCATTAACACGTAAATTACTTTAAAATAGGCTCCTTTAGGGAAAAAAATACAGTTCATATACTGTGTGCCCTCTGTCTACATCCTGTATACTGTGTGCCCTACGACATACTGTATACTGTGTGCCCTACGACATACTGTATACTGTGTGCCCTACGACATACTGTATACTGTGTGCCCTACGACATCCTGTATACTGTGTGCCCTACGACATACTGTATACTGTGTGCCCTACGACATACTGTATACTGTGTGCCCTACGACATCCTGTATACTGTGTGCCCTACGACATCCTGTATACTGTGTGCCCTACGACATACTGTATACTGTGTGCCCTACGACATACTGTATACTGTGTGCCCTACGACATCCTGTATACTGTGTGCCCTACGACATACTGTATACTGTGTGCCCTACGACATACTGTATACTGTGTGCCCTATGACATACTGTATACTGTGTGCCCTACGACATACTGTATACTGTGTGCCCTACGACATCCTGTATACTGTGTGCCCTACGACATCCTGTATACTGTGTGCCCTACGACATACTGTATACTGTGTGCCCTACGACATACTGTATACTGTGTGCCCTACGACATACTGTATACTGTGTGCCCTACGACATACTGTATACTGTGTGCCCTACGACATCCTGTATACTGTGTGCCCTACGACATACTGTATACTGTGTGCCCTACGACATCCTGTATACTGTGTGCCCTACGACATACTGTATACTGTGTGCCCTACGACATCCTGTATACTGTGTGCCCTACGACATCCTGTATACTGTGTGCCCTACGACATCCTGTATACTGTGTGCCCTACGACATCCTGTATACTGTGTGCCCTACGACATCCTGTATACTGTGTGCCCTACGACATCCTGTATACTGTGTGCCTTACGACATACTGTATACTGTGTGCCCTACGACATACTGTATACTGTGTGCCCCACGACATCCTGTATACTGTGTGCCCTCTGTCTACATACTGTATACTGTGTGCCCTATGACATCCTGTATACTGTGTGCCCTATGACATACTGTATACTGTGTGCCCTACGACATACTGTATACTGTGTGCCCTACGACATCCTGTATACTGTGTGCCCTACGACATACTGTATACTGTGTGCCCTATGACATACTGTATACTGTGTGCCCTACGACATACTGTATACTGTGTGCCCTACGACATCCTGTATACTGTGTGCCCTACGACATCCTGTATACTGTGTGCCCTATGACATACTGTATACTGTGTGCCCTACGACATACTGTATACTGTGTGCCTTATGACTTACATGGTTGTGAGCTAACCTGGCCTCTCCAGTAGAGTCTATCTCTGGGACACATCAGCCTCCAGGCTCCAGGTATTCACTGGTTGAAACAGCTGGCAGGGTAGGGAGCCTCTGGGGGCAGGGTAGGGCGCCTGGGAGCAGGGTAGGGCGCCTGGGGGCAGGGCAGGGAGCCTGGGGGCAGGGTAGGGAGGTAGGGAGCCTGGGGGCAGGGTAGGGGGCCTGGTGGCAGGGTAGGGAGGGTAGGGCTTGGAACCAACCACTGGGGGTATGAGTAGGAGGTGGATGGGGGGGGGGGGGGGGGTTGCATTTCAGTTGTCATACAAAGTTATTCCACAGACAGCCATTCATATCTAGACTACAGATAACCAGGCTGTCTCTACCACAGAGAGCCATTCATATCTAGAGATAACCAGGCTGTCTCTACCACAGAGAGCCATTCATATCTAGAGATAACCAGGCTGTCTCTACCACAGAGAGCCATTCATATCTAGAGATAACCAGGCTGTCTCTACCACAGAGAGCCATTCATATCTAGAGATAACCAGGCTGTCTCTACCACAGAGAGCCATTCATATCTAGAGATAACCAGGCTGTCTCTACCACAGAGAGCCATTCATATCTAGACTACAGATAACCAGACTGTCTCTACCACAGACAGCCATTCATATCTAGAGATAACCAGGCTGTCTCTACCACAGAGAGCCATTCATATCTAGAGATAACCAGGCTGTCTCTACCACAGACAGCCATTCATATCTAGAGATAACCAGGCTGTCTCTACCACAGAGAGCCATTCATATCTAGAGATAACCAGACTGTCTCTACCACAGAGAGCCATTCATATCTAGAGATAACCAGGCTGTCTCTACCACAGAGAGCCATTCATATCTAGACTACAGATAACCAGACTGTCTCTACCACAGACAGCCATTCATATCTAGAGATAACCAGGCTGTCTCTACCACAGAGAGCCATTCATATCTAGACTACAGATAACCAGACTGTCTCTACCACAGACAGCCATTCATATCTAGACTACAGATAACCAGGCTGTATAATATTTCTTGCCAGATGCAAATAACATCCTCATCGTCACGTCAGTCAAGTCTGGGCCTGTCGGTTCAGCCGTTAAACTTCACAGGAGGAAGAGAGAGAGAGAGAGAGAGCGAGAGAGAGAGAGAGAGAGAGAGAGAGAGGGAGAGAGAGAGAGAGAGAGAGAGAGAGAGGGAGAGAGAGAGAGAGAGTCAGAGTGAGAGTGTCAGAGTGAGAGAGAGAGAGAGAGAGAGTGTGTCAGAGAGAGAGAGAGAGTCAGAGAGAGAAAGAGGTTTCCCTGGCTCTACTTTGATAAATCATTAACAACCTGGTGAAGTGTAGCTCCTGACCCTGAGTGTGTGTGTGTATGTCCGTGTGTGTACATCCGTGTGTGTGTGTACGTCCGTTTATGTGTGTGTGTGTGTGTGTGTGTGTACGTCCATTGATGTGTGTGTACTTCCATGTGTTTGTGTGTGTACGTCCGTGTGTGTGTGTACGTCCGTGTGTGTGTGTGTGTGTGTGTACGTCCATTTGTGTGTGTACGTCCATTTGTGTGTATGTCCGTGTTTGCGTGTGTGTGTGTGTGTGTGTGTGTGTACGTCCGTGTGTGTGTACGTCCGTGTGTGTGTGTGTGTGTGTGTTCCACCCTTGCCTGGATATGATGGTATTGCCCTGGAGAGAACAGTGTCAGTACAGACCTGTTGAGCAACAACCTTCTGTCAGGAAAATACAACTAGTCTGTCTGTTCTAGTCCATTCACTAACAACTGTCTGTCTGTCTGTCTGTCTGTCTGTTCCAGTCCATTCACTAACAACTGTCTGTCTGTCTGTCTGTCTGTTCCAGTCCATTCACTAACAACTGTCTGTCTGTCTGTCTGTCTGTTCCAGTCCATTCACTAACAACTGTCTGTCTGTCTGTCTGTCTGTCTGTCTGTCTGTCTGTCTGTCTGTCTGTTCCAGTCCATTCACTAACAACTGTCTGTCTGTCTGCCTGTTCCAGTCCATTCACTAACAACTGTCTGTCTGTCTGTCTGTCTGTTCCAGTCCATTCACTAACAACTGTATGTCTGTCTGTCTGTCTGTCTGTCTGTCTGTCTGTCTGTCTGTCTGTCTGTCTGTTCCAGTCCATTCACTAACAACTGTCTGTCTGTCTGTCTGTCTGTTCCAGTCCATTCACTAACAACTGTCTGTCTGTCTGTCTGTCTGTCTGTCTGTCTGTCTGTCTGTCTGTTCTAGTCCATTCACTAACAACTGTCTGTCTGTCTGTCTGTCTGTCTGTCCTAGTCCATTCACTAACAACTGTCTGTCTGTCTGTCTGTCTGTCTGTCTGTCTGTCTGTCTGTCTGTCTGTCTTTCTGTCTGTCTGTTCCAGTCACTAATAACTGACATGGTGCTGACAGACCTAACTCATAGAAGGGATGTGGGTTGGAATCAGCTGACTGGTAGAATTAACCTGGATTTACAGGTGAGCTGTCAGAACTGGGGGGGGGGGGGGGGGGTCCAGTTCAAAGCATTAGAGTGGAATCCGAGGAATGTTGGAGATAGCGGCGTTACCGTTTCAGTGAGGGAGGGGGGAAGGGGAGAGAGAAGCCAGGAAACGTGTGAGGACTCATCAGAAACACACACAGTGAAAAGCGGGAGGCACGGGAGAGAGCTACTTCCTCGCGTTGTAAGTTAGTCCTGTTGTGTGTTTTGTGGTGTGAACTTTGGATCTCTGCTTGCGGCAACTGGCCAGGAGAAAAAAAACATGTCCGTCTGAATTTGAGAGACTTTTTGCGATGACTCGAGATCTCGCAGGTAAGCGTTGTCATGATTATTTGTAAAGAAAAAATGTAGGCTAAAGTTATCGACATGTAGATCTGTGGCTTTTGGAGAAATGGGCGTTTCGTTTGTTGTTGCAGCTGAATGCTTGTGATTGGTAGTGTTGTGACAGGCTAGCCTGGAACCAGATGTTGAACAACTGATTTTTATATAATAATATAATCGTTGTTTATTGGAAACGGATAACAGGACAAACAAAAGGCCTAGCCATAGGTTATTAAACTGTAACAATCGAGACTAACGGAAGTTGCACACACAGGTAGACTATTACTCACCTGTACTTTAGCAAATCCGTTGTCATTGCGACAGGACATGATAAAAAAAACATTTCCTCGTACAGGACTGATGTTTTTGTAATGGCTCACACTCATTTCCGTTAAATAATGGAGAGGGTTTGCGACATCGGGGTAGAAATCTGAAAGCTAGACTGCTGTAGCCAAAAGACGGGACAACGCCCCTCCTCGGGACCGACTGACACACGGTAGGGCCTGATGCCGGTGCCAACTCTCACCCACTAGTATTCAATCATCTATACTAGTTTCGATAGAATTTGAGTGGTTCCTCCATCATCCATCAGCTTTTTAACCGAACCAGGGGCGGAGAGGACACTTTTTTATTAAAGATGGTTTCTACTGCTGAGGGGATTATTATTTACGGATCCTAGATATGTGTTTTAAAAGTCCAAGTGGAACCTCAGGACGACGTTAATACGCATCCCCATGGCAACCCCCCCCCCCCGCCCCCTCCATACCAATGGTCCCAAACACACAGGCCGGTAATGTCTTGTGCGTCCGGTTTGGGATGCAGCAGAACGGTCAAGCTGCAGGCAGGCATTTTACCGGGATGTTGGAAGTGGAAGGAAACGGGAAATGGCTATTAAAAGACGGAAAGACAGACATCTCCTCTTAGCACAGTGAACTCACATAGCCCAGTTAACCTTGGGCAGCGGCCTCCATCCTGTGTGCGCTCCCGAGAGCGTCATTGACAGGGATCTCTCTCAATCCTGCAGCGCAGTGATCTAAGGCACTGCGTCACTACAGTCCCTGGTTCGATTCCAGACTGTATCCTCATCTGGCCGTGATTGGGAGTACCCATAGGGCAGCGCACAATTGGCCCAGCGCCACCCGGGTTTGACCGGGGTAGGCCGTCATTGTAAATAAGAATTTGTTCTTGTTTACTGACTTGCCTCAGCTGGTCCGAACATTATTGACTTGCTTCCTGCTTTGAAGTTCTGATTTTCTCCTCCAAAACCGCCACCTATAACGGCACCGCCTCGCAGATATCAAATCAACAAGTCAACAAGCTGTGACAGATCTTATCACACATTAATCCTGTTTGATTGATGATGTATAATGGAACGTAGCGGGCGTGGCGGGTGGGAGGGAGCAGGTTGAGAGAAGGGTGCAATTGCAGCCTGCAATTTGGGGCGTTCCTGCATGTGGGCGTTCCTGCATGTGGACGTTTCTGCATGTGGGCGTCCAGCGTGTGGGCGTTCCTGCATGTGGGCGTTCCTGCGTGTGGGCGTTCCTGCACGTGGGCGTTCCTGCACGTGGGCGTTCCTGCACGTGGGCGTTCCAGCGTGTGGGCGTTCTTGCGTGTGGGCGTTCCTGCGTGTGGGCATTCCTGCGTGTGGGCATTCCTGCACGTGGGCATTCCTGCACGTGGTCGTTCCTGCACGTGGCCGTTTCTGCATGTGGCCGTTCCTGCATGCGGGCGTTCCTACATGGCCAGGAATCCCTCTTTATACTTCTATTGGTCTGTTCTTAAACCAGGACAGGCGGGAGGCGGGGCTCTCCAGTACAGTAGGTGGAGTTGGATGCCAGCTGCCGATAAACCCCACAGAAGAAGGGGCGGGGTGACAACGGTAGCTAGCTAGCATGTCCTTTGTTCCAGCCTGTCTGGCACTGTTTTCCAACAGTTCTGTCAACGACGACGAGGGGAGGTGTTTGGCAGGGGGGAGCGAAGAACGCAGTGTACTAGCTTTACCAGCTAGTCCAGTACACAGTACACACAATGTCACAGTACACACAATGTAGTTAGTTAGCTAGTTAGTTAGTTAGCTAGCACATGCTGTTGCCCTAGCCTCCTGCCTGCTGTGGTGGAGTGGGGCGCTGCCACTCTTTTCCCTCAGTTCTGTTCATGACAATGAGGGGAGGTGTTTGGCAGGCGGGAGCGAAGGATACTCTCTACCTGTGTCACTCCCGCTAGCTAGCAAATAGGACTCCGGGAGAGAGGGGGGGGGGGGTGTGAAGATGGAGGGGGGGTGAAGAAACTCATATAATACTTTTATTTCCCTTTGGAAGAGTCCCAAGCATGAAGATATCCTGCTCTAAGGGGGGTTGGGGGGCGGTCATGCAGGAACCAATGGGATCCTCGAGGGGGCGTGTTCCTGAAGAAACAAATGGGATGCTTGAGATGGGGTCCTGCAGATGCAGTAATGCCCACATGCAGGAACACCCCGAATGGTGGGCTGCAGTTGCACCCTTCAGCTTGGCGAGGGGAAGTTTGGCAGTGTGTGTTACAAGACAAGCCGGCCTGTTGGGGAAGACTGGGCCTGTTATAGTGTGTAGAACAGACAAAGAGGCCTGTTGTTGTTTAGGAACGTCATATCAGAGGTTGCTGTTGTTGTTTAGGAACATCATATCAGAGAATGCTGTTGTTGTTATGGAACATCAGAGAGGCCTGTTGTTGTTTAGGAACATCATATCAGAGAATGCTGTTGTTGTTTAGGAACATCATATCAGAGAATGCTGTTGTTGTTTAGGAACATCATATCAGAGAGGCCTGTTGTTGTTTAGGAACGTCAGAGAGGCCTGTTGTTGTTTAGGAACATCATATCAGAGAGGCCTGTTGTTGTTATGGAACATCATATCAGAGAATGCTGTTGTTGTTATGGAACGTCAGAGAGGCCTGTTGTTGTTTAGGAACATCATATCAGAGAGGCCTGTTGTTGTTATGGAACATCATATCAGAGAGGCCTGTTGTTGTTTAGGAACATCATATCAGAGAGGCCTGTTGTTGTTTAGGAACATCATATCAGAGAGGCCTGTTGTTGTTTAGGAACATCATATCAGAGAGGCCTGTTGTTGTTATGGAACATCAGAGAGGCCTGTTGTTGTTTAGGAACATCACATCAGAGAGGCCTGTTGTTGTTATGGAACATCAGAGAGGCCTGTTGTTGTTTAGGAACATCACATCAGAGAGGCCTGTTGTTGTTATGGAACATCAGAGAGGCCTGTTGTTGTTTAGGAACATCATATCAGAGAGGCCTGTTGTTGTTATGGAACATCAGAGAGGCCTGTTGTTGTTTAGGAACATCACATCAGAGGATGCCTGTTGTTGTTATGGAACATCATATCAGAGAATGCTGTTGTTGTTATGGAACATCAGAGAGGCCTGTTGTTGTTTAGGAACATCATATCAGAGAGGCCTGTTGTTGTTATGGAACATCAGAGAGGCCTGTTGTTGTTATGGAACATCATATCAGAGAGGTCTGTTGTTGTTTAGGAACATCATATCAGAGAGGCCTGTTGTTGTTTAGGAACATCACATCAGAGAGGCCTGTTGTTGTTATGGAACATCACATCAGAGAGGCCTGTTGTTGTTATGGAACATCATATCAGAGAGGCCTGTTGTTGTTATGGAACATCACATCAGAGAGGCCTGTTGTTGTTATGGAACATCACATCAGAGAGGCCTGTTGTTGTTTAGGAACATCATATCAGAGAATGCTGTTGTTGTTATGGAACATCAGAGAGGCCTGTTGTTGTTATGGAACATCAGAGAGGTCTGTTGTTGTTATGGAACATCACATCAGAGGATGCCTGTTGTTGTTATGCAGCTAGTTGGGCTCAAAGTATTTACCTTTAAAATAGGCTTTAACAAAAGTCAAACACAGTCTTTAGTAAAGAGAAGGAGAGAGAGAGACAGACAGACAGACAGACAGACAGACAGACAGACAGACAGAGGAGTATGAGAGAGACAGACAGACAGACAGACAGACAGACAGAGGAGTATGAGAGAGACAGAGAAAGTCCACGTTAGTAAATGTGTTATTTCTGTCTTTCAGTAAGAGGAGGAGTGTCACTGCATACCTGAGTCAGCTGAAGGTGAGCTCTCACACACACACACACACACACACACACAGGGCCGGCTCCAGGCAGCAACATAAGCGGTCGTTCAGGGCCCCAGACTCAATTAGCCATGTCAGCTAACAATAAGTTATCCCCTAGCCAGTTATCTTGTAGTAATCATGGCCGAATACCGACCGGGCACATGGCCGAATACCGACCGGGCACATGGCTGAATACCGACCGGGCTCATGGCTGAATACCGACCGGGCTCATGGCTGAATACCGACAGGGCACATGGCTGAATACCGACCGGGCTCATGGCTGAATACCGACCGGGCTCATGGCTGAATACCGACCGGGCTCATGGCTGAATACCGACCGGGCTCATGGCTGAATACCGACCGGGCACATGGCTGAATACCGACCGGGCACATGGCTGAATACCGACCGGGCACATGGCCGAATACCGACCGGGCACATGGCTGAATACCGACCGGGCACATGGCTGAATACCGACCGGGCTCATGGCCGAATACCGACCGGGCTCATGGCCGAATACCGACCGGGCACATGGCCGAATACCGACCGGGCACATGGCCGAATACCGACCGGGCACATGGCTGAATACCGACCGGGCTCATGGCTGAATACCGACCGGGCTCATGGCCGAATACCGACCGGGCTCATGACCGGGGCCCTGACCTCCATGGGGAAACCGTTGATTTAGTTATTGATGAGTCGAACTGCATAAAATCTGTTATAAAATTGCTAAACGTTCTCTCCGCTCCATGGCAAAATATGTCAAACTAAAGAAAACTTGCTTTAAAAACTACAACATTTTAGAATTGCAGGACATTAACTTTGAAACATTTTGCTCTCCAATGTCAAGAAGGTGGGGGCACAAAAAAATCTGGCTCAGGGCCCCCAAAAGGCCAGGGCCCCCAAAAGGCTAGGGCCCCCAAAAGGCTAGGGCCCCCAAAAGGCTAGGGCCCACAAAAGGCTAGGGCCCGCAAAAGGCCACCCTAAAGGCTAGGGCCAGCCCTGCACAGACACACATGCTGAAACAACACTCACCAAAACATTCAGGCCTGTGGGTGTTTCTCCTGTGAAGTTTCAGTCAGCCCAATGTTTTTCCTGTGAAGTTTCAGTCAGCCCAATGTTTTTCCTGTGAAGTTTCAGTCAGCCCAATGTTTTTCCTGTGAAGTTTCAGTTAGCCCAATGTTTTTCCTGTGAAGTTTCAGTCAGCCCAATGTTTTTCCTGTGAAGTTTCAGTCAGCCCAATGTTTTTCCTGTGAAGTTTCAGTTAGCCCAATGTTTTTCCTGTGAAGTTTCAGTTAGCCCAATGTTTTTCCTGTGAAGTTTCAGTCAGCCCAATGTTTTTCCTGTGAAGTTTCAGTCAGCCCAATGTTTTTCCTGTGAAGTTTCAGTTAGCCCAATGTTTATCACACCATTTCTTTAACGTTGCGATAAGGTTAGTTCAAGGTTATTCTTGTTGTGTAGGTGTGTGTGGGGGTTGCATGTCAGTTTAAGGTTGTTGTAACGTTGTTGTGATGTTGTGCATGTGTTTGGAGGTCGCAGGGGGGACGGATTTTAGTCTAAGGTTGTTGTTGTAACGTTGTTGTAATGTTGTATATGTGTTTGGAGGTAGCAGGGATATGTATTTTAGTCTGTTTGTTGTTGTTGTAACGTTGTTGTAATGTTGTATAGGTGTTTGGAGGTAGCAGGGAGATGGACTCTCTGAAGAAGGAGTTGGAGGAGGAACTGAAGCTATCTACTGATGACCTGAGGAGTCACGCCTGGTACCATGGACCCATAGGCAGAGAGGTACACACACACACCTGGTACCATGGACCCATAACCAGAGAGGTACACACACACACACCTGGTACCATGGACCCATAACCAGAGAGGTACACACACACACACCTGGTACCATGGACCCATAACCAGAGAGGTACACACACACACCTGGTACCATGGACCAATAGGCAGAGAGGTACACATACACAGCTGGTACCATGGACCAATAGGCAGAGAGGTACACATACACACCTGGTACCATGGACCCATAACCAGAGAGGTACACACACACACCTGGTACCATGGACCAATAGGCAGAGAGGTACACACACACACACACACACACACACACACCTGGTATCATCGACCTATACACAGAGAGGTACACACACCTGGTACCATGGACCTATAGATAGAGAGGTATACACTCAATCTCTCTCTCTCTCTCTCTCTAGGGGGCAGAGGCTCTGCTGGAGAGAGATGGTGACTTCCTGGTTCGTGACACAGCCTCCTCCCCCGGTGACTATGTCTTGAGTTGCTATTGGAAGGACGAGCCCATGCACTTCAAGATCATTAAGGTGGTCCTTCGGCCCAAGAAGGTGTGTGTTTGTGTGTGTGCTATTCTGTTTCTGTTTGAAGGGGACTGGTTTGACGTGGGTCCTCCAGGGGGGGACTGGTTTGACGTGGGTCCTCCAGGGGGGGACTGGTTTGACGTGGGTCCTCCAGGGGGGGACTGGTTTGACGTGTGTCCTCCAGGGGGGGACTGGTTTGACGTGGGTCCTCCAGGGGGGGACTGGTTTGACGTGGGTCCTCCAGGGGGGGACTGGTTTGACGTGGGTCCTCCAGGGGGGGACTGGTTTGACGTGTGTCCGTGTGTGTGTTATAATGATGTGTGTCCTCCAGGGGGGGGCTGGTTTGACGTGGGTCTGTGTGTGTGTTATAATGATGTGTGTCCTCCAGGGTTACTCCCGTGAGCTGTTCCAGTTTGAAGGGGACTGGTTTGACGTGGGTCTGTGTGTGTGTTATAATGATGTGTGTCCTCCAGGGTTACTCCCGTGAGCTGTTCCAGTTTGAAGGGGACTGGTTTGACGTGGGTCTGTGTGTGTGTTATAACGATGTGTGTCCTCCAGGGTTACTCCCGTGAGCTGTTCCAGTTTGAAGGGGACTGGTTTGACGTGGGTCTGTGTGTGTGTTATAATGATGTGTGTCCTCCAGGGTTACTCCCGTGAGCTGTTCCAGTTTGAAGGGGACTGGTTTGACGTGGGTCTGTGTGTGTGTTATAATGATGTGTGTCCTCCAGGGTTACTCCCGTGAGCTGTTCCAGTTTGAAGGGGACTGGTTTGACGTGGGTCTGTGTGTGTGTTATAACGATGTGTGTCCTCCAGGGTTACTCCCGTGAGCTGTTCCAGTTTGAAGGGGACTGGTTTGACGTGGGTCTGTGTGTGTGTTATAATGATGTGTGTCCTCCAGGGTTACTCCCGTGAGCTGTTCCAGTTTGAAGGGGACTGGTTTGACGTGGGTCTGTGTGTGTGTTATAATGATGTGTGTCCTCCAGGGTTACTCCCGTGAGCTGTTCCAGTTTGAAGGGGACTGGTTTGACGTGGGTCTGTGTGTGTGTTATAACGATGTGTGTCCTCCAGGGTTACTCCCGTGAGCTGTTCCAGTTTGAAGGGGATCGTTTCGACAACATTCCCGCCCTTGTGCGTTTCCACGTGGGTGGACGTCATCCTGTCTCCCAGGCCTCTGGCGCCATAGTCTATCACCCAATCACACGCTCCCTGCCTATACGTGTCATCAGTGAGCGCCAGGCAGAGCGGACCGGTAAGGACCCACAGACGGCGTGGATAGAACACACTGTCACAGTGGATAGAACACACTGTCACAGTGGATAGAACACACTGTCACAGTGGATAGAACACACTGTCACAGTGGATAGAACACACTGTCACAGTTTGGGTTTAAATATGTGTTTTATTCCGTCGAGGTGCAGGAAAAGTAGAGGAGTTTGCCGGTCAGAAAGGCAGTGGGTTGTGTTCCAATCTACACTACATGTCTGCTGGGGTCCAGCCACGAACCACTGGACCACACTCAGTCACTCTGTCACTGTCACTCTGTCACTCTGTCACTCTGTTAGTCTGTCACTCTGTCACTGTCACTCTGTCACTCTGTCACTCTGTTAGTCTGTCACTCTGTCACTGTCACTCTGTCACTGTCACTCTGTCACTCTGTTAGTCTGTCACTCTGTCACTGTCACTCTGTCACTCTGTCACTCTGTTAGTCTGTCACTCTGTCACTCTGTCACTCTGTCACTCTGTCACTCTGTCACTCTGTTAGTCTGTCACTCTGTCACTCTGTCACTCTGTTAGTCTGTCACTCTGTCACTCTGTTAGTCTGTCACTCTGTCACTCTGTTAGTCTGTCACTCTGTCTGTCACTCTGTCTGTCACTCTGTCTGTCACTCTGTCTGTCACTCTGTCTGTCACTCTGTCACTCTGTCAGTCACTCTGTCACTCTGTTAGTCTGTCACTCTGTCACTCTGTCAATCTGTCACTCTGTCTGTCACTCTGTCACTCTGTCACTCTGTCTGTCACTGTCTGTCACTCTGTCTGTCAGTCTGTCAGTCTGTCACTCTGTCACTCTGTCTGTCACTCTGTCTGTCAGTCTGTCAGTCTGTCAGTCTGTCACTCTGTCACTCTGTCTGTCACTCTGTCTGTCAGTCTGTCACTCTGTCAGTCTGTCACTCTCAGTCTGTCACTCTGTCTGTCACTCTGTCACTGTCACTCTGTCAGTCTGTCAGTCAGTCTGTCAGTATGTCACTCTGTCAGTCTGTCACTCTGTCACTCTGTGTCTGTCAGTCTGTCAGTCTATCAGTCTGTGTCTATCAGTCTGTGTCTGTCAGTCAGTCTGTCTGTCAGTCTGTGTCTGTCAGTCAGTCTGTCTGTCAGTCTGTGTCTGTGTCTGTCAGTCTGTTAGTCTATCATTCTGTGTCTCAGTCTGTGTCTGTCAGTCTGTCAAAAACATTGGTAATTAATGAATGAACTGCGTCAGAACCACACATGGTGTGGAGGTACATGATTAAGTGTTGTGTTCCGGAGGATCACCAACTCAGGTGTTAGATGTTATTTTCTTCCCTTCTCTAGAAAGCAACAGATCCAGCAATAGATCCAGCAACTGCGCCCTCGACAGGGTGGGGGTGGAATCACAGCCAGACCGCAACAAGAGACTCAGCTTCAACTCATCACACATGGACACACTACACGTCACTAACACACTGCTCAGGTGGCTTTACACACACACACACACACACACACACACACACACACACACACACACACACATAGATACTGTTTTGTGTTGTGTTTGGTATAGTTAATGTTTGTGTGTGTGTGTGTTTATTGTTTGTGTATCTCAGGAGTGGGAGTCAGCCAGCCAACCTGGAGAATCTGGGCAGAAGACCCTCGATCCAATCAGCACAGTCTGAAAGCAACCTACGCACAGGTAACACACACACACTCGTATATTCCCACCTCTGCTCAGGTAACACACACACACTCGTACATTCCCACCTCTGCTCAGGTAACTCACACACTCGTACATTCCCACCTCTGCTCAGGTAACAAACACCTCTCTCCTCTACCTCCAGGTGCGCCTCACAGCGGTGAATCAGAGGCCGTAGGCCCCGCTCCCATTTCCCCAGTGTTCCGAACGGGTAGCGAACCCCTGATCAGCCCCTCTGCCCTCAGACACACACGGCCCTCACACCCAGGTAACACACCCACACACACACGGCCCTCACACCCAGGTAACACACCCACACACACACACACGGCCCTCACACCCAGGTAACACACACACACACACACACACAGCCCTCACACCCAGGTAACACACACACACACACACACACACACAGCCCTCACACCCAGGTAACACACCCACACACACACACACGACCCTCACACCCAGGTAACACACCACACACACACGACCCTCACACCCAGGTAGAACACCACACACACGTCCCTCACACTCAGGTAACACACCCACACACACACACACACACACACACACACACACACACACACACACACACACACACACGGCCCTCACACCCAGGTAACACACCCATTCTGTAACCCCTCCTGTGGTCCCCAGGTGGAGGTGTGACGCTGCGAGGTTCTGACGGACAGCTGCACCCCCGAGCCCCGCCCAAACCCTTCAGAGTGTCCACCTTCTTCCCCGGGACTCCTCCCAACTGTCACCGTGACGACCCCTACGACGAGCTGGTCATCCAGGTGCCTGAATCAAAGTAAGAAGAAACCATTTGGGTCTTACAGTGTCTCCTAAACTAGGGGTCGTTTCCCAAACTAGGGGTTGTTTCCCAAATTAGGGGTCGTCGCCCAAACTAGGGGTCGTCGCCCAAACTAGGGGTTGTCGTCTCCCAAACTAGGGGTCGTCGTCTCCCAAACTAGGGGTCGTCGTCTCCCAAACTGGGGGTCGTCTCCCAAACTAGGGGTCGTCTCCCAAACTGGAGGTCGTTTCCCAAACTGGGGGTCGTTTCCCAAACTGGGGGTCGTCTCCCAAACTAGGGGTCGTTTCCCAAACTAGGGGTCGTCTCCCAAACTAGGGGTCGTCTCCCAAACTAGGGGTCGTTTCCCAAACTAGGGGTCGTTTCCCAAACCAGGGGTCGTTTCCCAAACTAGGGGTCGTTTCCCAAACTAGGGGTCGTTTCCCAAACTAGGGGTCGTTTCCCAAACTAGGGGTCGTTTCCCAAACTAGGGGTTGCGACTGATGAAACTCTCAAATAAAATGTTTAAAAAAAAACAAGCTTTGTTCATAGAACCGGGGTTACATCAGTAACCTCTAGATGGCGGCAGGGTAGCCGAGGCGGCAGGGTAGCCTAGTGGTTAGAGTGTTGGACTAGTAACCGAAAGGTTGCAAGTTCAAATCCCCGAGCTGACAAGGTACAAATCTGTCGTTCTGCCCCTGAACAGGCCGTCATTGAAAATAAGAATTTGTTCTTAACTGAAATAAAGGTAAAATAAAGGTAAAACAATGTGTGTGTAATGAACAGTTAGTGGATTCGGCTATTTCAGCCACACCACACAGCCATGGACATTGGCAGTAGAATGGTCTTACTGAAGAGCTCAGTGACTTTCAACGTGGCACTATCATAGGATGCCACCTTTCCAACAAGTCAGTTTGTCAAATTTCTGCCCTGGTCAATTGTAAGTGCTGTTATTGTGAAGGAGCAACAACGGCTCAGCCTTGATGTGGTAGACCGCTGAGTGTTGAAACGCGTAGAGTGTAAAAAAATTGTCAGTCCTCGGTTGCAAGACTCACTATCGAGTTCCAAAAGGTCTCTGGAAGCAACTGTTCGTCGGGAGCTTCATGAAATGGGTTTCAATGGCCGAGCAGCCGCACACAAGCCTAAGATCACCATAAGCAATGCCAAGCGTCGGCTGGAGTGGTGTCATTGGAGTCTGGAGCATTGGAAACGCGTTCTCTGGAGGGATGAATCACGCTTCACCATCTGGTAGTCCGATGGACTAATCTAGGTTTGGCGGATGCCATGAGAACTCTACCTGCCCCCATGTATTGTGCCAACTGTAAAGTTTGGTGGAGGAGTAGGAATGATGGTCTGGGGCAGTTTTTCATGGTTCGGGCTAGGCCCCTTAGTTCCAGTGAAGGAAAATCTTAACGCGACAGCATACAATGAAATTCTAGACAATTCTGTGCTTCCAACTCTGTGGCAACAGTTTGGGGAAGGCCCTTTCTTGTTTCAGCATGAAGATGCCCCCGTGCACAAAGCGAGGTCCATACAGAACTGGTTTGTCGAGTTCGCTGTGGAATAACTTGACTGGACGACACAGAGCCCTGAGCTCAACCCTATCGAACACCTTTGGGAGGAATTGGAATGCTGACTGTGAGCCAGGCCTAATCGCCCAACCTCACTACTTCTCGTGGCTGAATGGAAGCAAATCCCCACAGCAATGTTCCAACATCTAGTGGAAAGCCTTCCCAGAAGAGTGGAGGCTGTTATAGCAGCAATGTTCCAACATCTAGTGGAAAGCCTTCCCAGGAGAGTGGAGGCTGTTATAGCAGCAATGTTCCAACATCTAGTGGAAAGCCTTCCCAGAAGAGTGGAGGCTGTTATAGCAGCAAAGGGGGGAAGAACTCCATATTAATGTCCATGGTTTTGGAATGAGATACTCGACGAGCAGGTGTCCACATACTTTTGGTTATGTAGTGTGTATATATATATATATATATATATATATATATATATATATATATATATATATATATATATATATATATATATATGTATATGTATGTGTTATTGTGCTTCCTGTCAGAAAGCGGGGCCACGTGGACAGGCTGCGTGCGGAGGAGAAGTGGCAGAGCAGAGCCCGTCTCACTGAGACATCCTTCAGCTTCCTGGAGGCACAGGAAAGCGGGGAGTTGCCTCGGTTACCAATTGACGGACATGTCCAGGAGGAAGAGGAGGATTCACACTTTCAGAGGCCGCAGGTTTGTTGTTGTTGGGTGTTTATTTAATTTGATTTACAATGAACCACATTGTGATGTAGGTGATTCTATTAGATGTTTATTGGACAGCATTGTGATGTAGGTGATTCTATTAGATGTTTATTGGACAACATTGTGATGTAGGGGATTCTATTAGATGTTTATTGAACCACATTGTGATGTAGGGGATTCTATTAGATGTTTATTGGACAACATTGTGATGTAGGGGATTCTATTAGATGTTTATTGGACAACATTGTGATGTAGGGATTCTATTAGATGTTTATTGGACAACATTGTGATGTAGGGGATTCTATTAGATGTTTATTGGACAACATTGTGATGTAGGGGATTCTATTAGATGTTTATTGGACAACATTGTGATGTAGGGGATTCTATTAGATGTTTATTGGACAACATTGTGATGTAGGGATTCTATTAGATGTTTATTGGACAACATTGTGATGTAGGGGATTCTATTAGATGTTTATTGGACAACATTGTGATGTAGGGGATTCTATTAGATGTTTATTGGACAACATTGTGATGTAGGGATTCTATTAGATGTTTATTGGACAACATTGTGATGTAGGGGATTCTATTAGATGTTTATTGGACAACATTGTGATGTAGGGGATTCTATTAGACGTTTATTGGACAGCATTGTGATGTAGGGGATTCTATTAGATGTTTATTGGACAGCATTATGATGTAGGTTATTCTATTAGATGTTTATTGGACAACATTGTGATGTAGGGGATTCTATTAGACGTTTATTGGACAGCATTGTGATGTAGGGGATTCTATTAGACGTTTATTGGACAACATTGTGATGTAGGGGATTCTATTAGATGTTTATTGGACAACATTGTGATGTAGGGGATTCTATTAGATGTTTATTGGACAACATTGTGATGTAGGGGATTCTATTAGACGTTTATTGGACAACATTGTGATGTAGGGTATTCTATTAGATGTTTATTGGACAACATTGTGATGTAGGGGATTCTATTAGACGTTTATTGGACAACATTGTGATGTAGGGGATTCTATTAGACGTTTATTGGACAGCATTGTGATGTTGCTGATGTAGTTGATGTTTTGTAGCTCAGTTTGACTACATGTTGGTGAATAACAGACTATGAACTCGTAGTGTAATGTAATGTAATGTAACAGTCTAATGTAGTGTAATGTAACAGTCTAATGTAATGTAGTGTAACGTAACAGTCTAATGTAATGTAATGTAGTGTAGTCTAATGTAGTGTAATGTAATGTAACGTAACAGTCTAATGTAGTGTAATGTAATGTAGTCTAATGTAGTGTAATGTAATGTAACGTAACAGTGTAATGTAGTGTAATGTAGTGTAGTCTAATGTAGTGTAATGTAACAGTCTAATGTAATGTAGTGTAACGTAACAGTCTAATGTAATGTAATGTAATGTAGTCTAATGTAGTGTAATGTAATGTAACGTAACAGTGTAATGTAGTGTAATGTAGTGTAGTCTAATGTAGTGTAATGTAGTGTAGTCTAATGTAGTGTAATGTAGTGTAATGTAGTGTAGTCTAATGTAGTGTAATGTAGTGTAACGTAACAGTCTAATGTAGTGTAATGTAGTGTAGTCTAATGTAGTGTAATGTAATGTAACGTAACAGTCTAATGTAGTGTAATGTAGTGTAATGTAGTGTAATGTAGTGTAATGTAATGTAACGTAACAGTCTAATGTAGTGTAATGTAACGTAACAGTCTAATGTAGTGTAATGTAGTGTAGTCTAATGTAGTGTAATGTAATGTAACGTAACAGTCTAATGTAGTGTAATGTAGTGTAGTCTAATGTAGTGTAATGTAATGTAACGTAACAGTCTAATGTAGTGTAATGTAACGTAACAGTCTAATGTAGTGTAACGTAACAGTCTAATGTAGTGTAATGTAATGTAACGTAACAGTCTAATGTAGTGTAATGTAACGTAACAGTCTAATGTAGTGTAACGTAACAGTCTAATGTAGTGTAATGTAGTGTAGTCTAATGTAGTGTAATGTAATGTAACGTAACAGTCTAATGTAATGTAATGTCGTGTAGTCTAATGTAATGTAACGTAACAGTGTAATGTAGTGTAATGTAGTGTAATGTAGTGTAGTCTAATGTAGTGTAATGTAATGTAACGTAACAGTCTAATGTAGTGTAATGTAGTGTAATGTAGTGTAATGTAATGTAACGTAACAGTCTAATGTTGTGTATAATGTAGTGTAGTCTAATGTAATGTAGTGTAACGTAACAGTCTAATGTAGTGTAATGTAACGTAACAGTCTAATGTAGTGTATAATGTAGTGTAGTCTAATGTAATGTAATGTAACGTAACAGTCTAATGTAGTGTAATGTAACGTAACAGTCTAATGTAGTGTAATGTAACGTAACAGTCTAATGTAGTGTATGATGTAGTGTAGTCTAATGTAATGTAATCCTGCTACAACACAACAACAAACTTAATTTAGGAGTTATACAGAGATGTTACTACCAGGCTGTTACCAGGTAGAGACGTGTTTCAGACTGGACCAGTTTGAGAAGTTACATGTTATTAACATGTTATCAGAATACTAATAACATGTTACCAGGTGGAGACGTGTTTCAGACTGGACCAGTTTGAGAAGTAGCATGTTATTAGCATGTTAACAGAATACTAATAACATGTTACCAGGTAGAGACGTGTTTCAGACTGGACCAGTTTGAGAAGTAACAGAATGCTAATAACATGTTACCAGGTAGAGACGGTGTCGTGTTTCAGACTGGACCAGTTTGAGAAGTAGCATGTTATTAGCATGTTATCAGAATACTAATAACATGTTACCAGGTAGAGACGGTGTCTTTTTTCAGACTGGACCAGTTTTAGAAGTAGCATGTTATTAGCATGTTATCAGAATACTAATAACATGTTACCTGGTAGAGACGGTGTCTTTTTTCAGACTGGACCAGTTTTAGAAGTAGCATGTTATTAGCATGTTATCAGAATACTAATAACATGTTACCAGGTAGAGACGTGTTTCAGACTGGACCAGTTTGAGAAGTAGCATGTTATTAACATGTTATCAGAATACTAATGACATGTTACCAGGTGGAGACGTGTTTCAGACTGGACCAGTTTGAGAAGTAGCATGTTATTAGCATGTTATCAGAATACTGATAACATGTTATCAGGTGGAGACGGTGTCGTGTTTCAGACTGGACCAGTTTGAGAAGTAGCATGTCATTAACATGTTACCAGGTGGAGACGGTGTCGTGTTTCAGACTGGACCAGTTTGAGTCCCTCCTGCTACCAGAAAATAACAGACCTCTAGACCCCACCGTTCTCATGGTGCTCAAAGAACTGTTCACACGCTCCAACGCCATGACAACCGCTCTGCACATTCTCAGTGTCGACTGCCAGGTAAGACGTAGTTATACACACACACACACACATACACACACACCTATGCACTATAATATCACACACACACACACACACACACACACACACACACACACACACACACACACACACACACACACACTATAATATCACACACGCTCTGTCTGTCTCTGTGTGTGTAGGTGGCTCGTATCGTGGGTGTGACAGAGGACCAGAAGAGGATGATGGGAGTTGGCTCAGGTCTGGAGCTGGTCACCCTGTCTCACGGACAACAGCTCAGACAGGACCTGCTGGAGAGGTACGCACACGCGCACACACACACACACACACACACACACACACACACACACACACAGAGTCAGATGTTCATATTTGAGGTGTGTGTGTGTGTGTGTGTGTGTGTGTGTGTGTGTGTGTGTGTGTGTGTCAGGCACCACCTGCTAGCCCTGGGCGTTGCCATAGATATCCTGGGCTGTACAGGGACGGTAGGTCAGAGGGCCACGGTGCTGCATAAAGTCATCCTATTGGCCCAGGCCCTGAGAGACCACGCCCACAACCTCTACGCATTCTCAGCCGTCATGAAGGCTCTGGAGATGCCTCAGGTAACACACACACACACAGTACACTCGCACACTGTACACACACACCTCAGACACCCTCACACTATGCTGTGTTTTAAAGACCCTAGATATGCGTCAGGTCACTAAAGTGTGTGTGTGTAATGTGTGTGTAATGTGTGTGTAATGTGTGTGTAATGTGTGTGTGTGTGTAATGTGTGTGTAATGTGTGTGTACCGTGTGTGTACTGTGTGTGTACGTACTGTGTGTGTGTGTACTGTGTGTGTAATGTGTGTGTGTGTGTGTACTGTGTGTGTGTAGGTCGTCCGTCTGGAGAGGACATGGAGGGCACTGAGGAGGAACCACACAGAGAGTGCTGTGATGTTTGAGAAGACCCTCAAACCCTTCATGATCGCTCTGAATGACGGAGATGGTGAGGAAGGTGTGTGTGTGTGTGTGTGTGTGTGTGTAATGTATTTGTAATGTGTGTGTGTGTGTGTGTGTGTGTGTGTGTGTGTGTGTGTAATGTGTGTGTGTGTGTAATGTATTTGTAATGTGTGTGTAATGTGTGTGTGTGTGTAGACTCTGTGGTGCAGGGTCCCCTGGCTGTGCCCTACCTGGTTCCCCTCCTGAGGCTGATGGAGGGAGAGGAGGGAGAACACACAGAGAGAGGCTGCCAGTTGTTATACAACACCCTGCAGGCGGCACGCAACGCCGCGCTACACGCCCCACAGTACCAGGAGCACGCACACAGCCTGCTCACAGGTAACACACAGCCTGCTCACAGGTAACACACTCAGCCTGCTCACAGGTAACACACTCAGCCTGCTCACAGGTAACACTCAGCCTGCTCACAGGTAACACACACCGCCTGCTCACAGGTAACACTCAGCCTGCTCACAGGTAACACACTCAGCCTGCTCACAGGTAACACACACCGCCTGCTCACAGGTAACACTCAGCCTGCTCACAGGTAACACACTCAGCCTGCTCACAGGTAGCACACAGCCTGCTCACAGGTAGCACACAGCCTGCTCACAGGTATACAATCAGCCTGCTCACAGGTAACACACAGCCTGCTCACATGTAACACACAGCCTGCTCACAGATAACGCACACAGCCTGCTCACAGGTAACAATCAGCCTGCTCACAGGTAACAATCAGCCTGCTCACAGGTAACAATCAGCCTGCTCACAGGTAACAATCAGCCTGCTCACAGGTAACACATAGCCTGCTCACAGGTAACACACAGCCTGCTCACAGGTAACACACACAGCCTGCTCACATGTAACACACTCAGCCTGCTCACAGGTAACACTCAGCCTGTAAAAACACACACATTATGGAACCCCCCCCCCACACACACACACATTATGGAGAAAAAACACACACACACGTATAGAAAACACACAGGCACACATCCAATTCACCAAATCAAATCACATTAGTCCTGTCTCATAACCATTTCGAGTCACTGATTGGCCGTGGGCCCTGTCACTCTGTCCCGTCAGGTGACTGGGAGCCAATCCCAGAGCTGCTGGAGGGGTTCAGGACAGAGTTTGCCCTGAGGCTGTTCTGGGGTCAGACTGGAGCCGCGGCAGACAAGGAGAAACGCTACGACAAGTTTGACAAGATCCTCACCGTGCTCTCCAACAAACTGGAACCTACCGAGGAGTTCTCCCCGGAACTCTGACCCTTTCAACTCTATACTGTGACCTGGGCTGCATTCAGGAGGGCGCAACGTTGCACAACAGTTTGAAATCTGTAACCCGTTTTTACCTGGATCATTATTCAGAAGCTTTTTGTAGCAAAACAATTATAATAAAAAAAGAGTTTGTTATTGGAGAAGTTCAGGTGTTTCCTTCCTGTTTCAGTCCGTTTCAGTGCCTAATGAATATGTCCTGGGGTGTGTGTCTGGGGGTTTCCTCCCTGTGTCAGTCCGTTTCAGTGCCTAATGAATATGTCCTGGGATGTGTGTCTGGGTGTTTCCTCCCTGTTTCAGTGCCTAATGAATATGTCCTGGGATGTGTGTCTGGGGGTTTCAGTCCGTTTCAATGCCTAATGAATATGTCCTGGGGTGTGTGTCTGGGGGTTTCAGTCCGTTTCAATGCCTAATGAATATGTCCTGGGGTGTGTGTCTGGGGGTTTCAGTCCGTTTCAATGCCTAATGAATATGTCCTGGGATGTGTGTCTGGGGGTTTCAGTCCGTTTCAATGCCTAATGAATATGTCCTGGGGTGTGTGTCTGGGTGTTTCAGTCCGTTTCAATGCCTAATGAATATGTCCTGGGGTGTGTGTCTGGGTGTTTCAGTCCGTTTCAATGCCTAATGAATATGTCCTGGGGTGTGTGTCTGGGTGTTTTAGTCCGTTTCAATGCCTAATGAATATGTCCTGGGATGTGTGTCTGGGTGTTTCTGTTGTTCTCACCCACGGAGTTCATACCTAGCAGGTGTGGATGCGTTGGTTTCCCCTCATAAACCTGGCCAAGGTCAGGGTCCCAAATGGCACCCTATTCTCTATGAAGGGCCACCACCAGGGCTCTGGTTGAAAGTAGGGCACGATACAGGGAATAGAGCTCTGGTTGAAAGTAGGGCACGATACAGGGAATAGGGCTCTGGTTGAAAGTAGGGCACGATACAGGGAATAGGGCTCTGGTTGAAAGTAGGGCACGATACAGGGAATAGAGCTCTGGTTGAAAGTAGGGCACGATACAGGGAATAGGATCCTATTTGGGACATAGACAAGGTGCTTCTACTGGTTGTTGGTTCAGGTGTCAAAATGTTGACCAGCAGTTTACCCGTTAACACGTTAACAACTTTATTCTGTAGAGTTTACCCTGTTAACATGTTAACAACTTTATTCTGTAGAGTTTACCCTGTTAACACGTTAACAACTTTATTCTGTAGAGTTTACCCTGTTAACAACTTTATTCTGTAGAGTTTACCCTGTTAACACGTTAACAACTTTATTCTGTAGAGTTTACCCTGTTAACATGTTAACAACTTTATTCTGTAGAGTTTACCCTGTTAACATGTTAACACCTTTTCTGTAGAGTTTACCCTGTTAACACCTTTATTCTGTAGAGTTTACCCTGTTAACAACTTTATTCTGTAGAGTTTACCCTGTTAACACGTTCTGTGCTCAGACAACTTTATTCTGTAGAGTTTACTGGGTTAACATGTTAACAACTTTATTCTGTAGAGTTTACCCTGTTAACATGTTAACAACTTTATTCTGTAGAGTTTACCCTGTTAACACCTTTATTCTGTAGAGTTTACCCTGTTAACACCTTTATTCTGTAGAGTTTACCCTCTTAACACGTTAACAACTTTATTCTGTAGAGTTTACCCTGTTAACACGTTCTGTGCTCAGACAACTTTATTCTGTAGAGTTTACCCTGTTAACAACTTTATTCTGTAGTTTACCCTGTTAACAACTTTATTCTGTAGAGTTTACCCTGTTAACAACTTTATTCTGTAGAGTTTACCCTGTTAACATGTTCTGTGTTCAGACAACTTTATTCTGTAGAGTTTACCCTGTTAACAACTTTATTCTGTAGAGTTTACCTGTTAACATGTTAACAACTTTATTCTGTAGAGTTTACCTGTTAACATGTTAACAACTTTATTCTGTAGAGTTTACCTGTTAACATGTTAACAACTTTATTCTGTAGAGTTTACCCTGTTAACACCTTTATTCTGTAGAGTTTACCCTGTTAACAACTTTATTCTGTAGAGTTTACCCTGTTAACAACTTTATTCTGTAGAGTTTACCCTGTTAACACCTTTATTCTGTAGTTTACCCTGTTAACATGTTCTGTGTTCAGACAACTTTATTCTGTAGAGTTTACCCTGTTAACAACTTTATTCTGTAGAGTTTACCCTGTTAACAACTTTATTCTGTAGAGTTTACCCTGTTAACACGTTAACAACTTTATTCTGTAGAGTTTACCCTGTTAACACGTTAACAACTTTATTCTGTAGAGTTTACCCTGTTAACATGTTAACAACTTTATTCTGTAGAGTTTACCCTGTTAACATGTTAACAACTTTATTCTGTAGAGTTTACCCTGTTAACATGTTAACAACTTTATTCTGTAGAGTTTACCCTGTTAACATGTTAACAACTTTATTCTGTAGAGTTTACCCTGTTAACATGTTAACAACTTTATTCTGTAGAGTTTACCCTGTTAACACGTTAACAACTTTATTCTGTAGAGTTTACCCTGTTAACATGTTAACAACTTTATTCTGTAGAGTTTACCCTGTTAACATGTTCTGTGTTCAGACAACTTTATTCTGTAGAGTTTACCCTGTTAACATGTTAACACCTTTATTCTGTAGAGTTTACCCTGTTAACAACTTTATTCTGTAGAGTTTACCCTGTTAACAACTTTATTCTGTAGAGTTTACCCTGTTAACACGTTAACAACTTTATTCTGTAGAGTTTACCCTGTTAACACGTTAACAACTTTATTCTGTAGAGTTTACCCTGTTAACAACTTTATTCTGTAGAGTTTACCCTGTTAACACGTTAACAACTTTATTCTGTAGAGTTTACCCTGTTAACATGTTAACAACTTTATTCTGTAGAGTTTACCCTGTTAACACGTTAACAACTTTATTCTGTAGAGTTTACCCTGTTAACATGTTAACAACTTTATTCTGTAGAGTTTACCCTGTTAACATGTTAACAACTTTATTCTGTAGAGTTTACCCTGTTAACACGTTAACAACTTTATTCTGTAGAGTTTACCCTGTTAACATGTTAACAACTTTATTCTGTAGAGTTTACCCTGTTAACACGTTAACAACTTTATTCTGTAGAGTTTACCCTGTTAACATGTTAACAACTTTATTCTGTAGAGTTTACCCTGTTAACATGTTAACAACTTTATTCTGTAGAGTTTACCCTGTTAACACGTTAACAACTTTATTCTGTAGAGTTTACCCTGTTAACATGTTAACACCTTTATTCTGTAGAGTTTACCCTGTTAACAACTTTATTCTGTAGAGTTTACCCTGTTAACAACTTTATTCTGTAGAGTTTACCCTGTTAACATGTTAACAACTTTATTCTGTAGAGTTTACCCTGTTAACACGTTAACAACTTTATTCTGTAGAGTTTACCCTGTTAACATGTTAACAACTTTATTCTGTAGAGTTTACCCTGTTAACACGTTAACAACTTTATTCTGTAGAGTTTACCCTGTTAACATGTTAACAACTTTATTCTGTAGAGTTTACCCTGTTAACATGTTAACAACTTTATTCTGTAGAGTTTACCCTGTTAACACGTTAACAACTTTATTCTGTAGAGTTTACCCTGTTAACATGTTAACACCTTTATTCTGTAGAGTTTACCCTGTTAACAACTTTATTCTGTAGAGTTTACCCTGTTAACAACTTTATTCTGTAGAGTTTACCCTGTTAACATGTTAACAACTTTATTCTGTAGAGTTTACCCTGTTAACACGTTAACAACTTTATTCTGTAGAGTTTACCCTGTTAACATGTTCTGTGCTCAGACAACTTCATTCTCAACCGACCAGGTGTCTGTGAAAGTAGTTTTTTTTAAGGGAAAATCACTGGAAAGTTCTGATGATATAAATTATTTAAAACATCACTGTGTCAACTTTGGTCTGTTAATTAAAATAAAAAAATGACAACACTACAAAATGAAACAAAACATCAAATTTGACATAAATCTATTTATTTGTATTTTTTCTCAATCAAAATAGTTCCCAGGGTACTTAGAGGTCAACACATAAGTAGTTTTAAAATGTGATCATATAATAGCATACAGACACTCCATAAAACATTGAAGCAGCGAGTGAAGAGTCCAGTTCCATTTAACCAGGGAGATGTGAGGTCAAACTGGACCTGGAGGGCTGACAGACTGCCTCCCCTGTGGTCTCCATACCTCCTGTGAGGTCAAACTAGACCTGGAGGGCTGACAGACTGCCTCCCCTGTGGTCTCCATACCTCCTGTGAGGTCAAACTGGACCTGGAGGGCTGACAGACTGCCTCCCCTGTGGTCTCCATATCTCCTGTGGTCTCCATACCTCCTGTGAGGTCAAACTGGACCTGGAGGGCTGACAGACTGCCTCCCCTGTGGTCTCCATACCTCCTGTGAGGTCAAACTAGACCTGGAGGGCTGACAGACTGCCTCCCCTGTGGTCTCCATATCTCCTGTGGTCTCCATACCTCCTGTGAGGTCAAACTAGACCTGGAGGGCTGACAGACTGCCTCCCCTGTGGTCTCCATACCTCCTGTGAGGTCAAACTAGACCTGGAGGGCTGACAGACTGCCTCCCCTGTGGTCTCCATATCTCCTGTGGTCTCCATACCTCCTGTGAGGTCAAACTAGACCTGGAGGGCTGACAGACTGCCTCCCCTGTGGTCTCCATACCTCCTGTGAGGTCAAACTAGACCTGGAGGGCTGACAGACTGCCTCCCCTGTGGTCTCCATACCTCCTGTGGTCTCCATACCTCCTGTGAGGTCAAACTAGACCTGGAGGGCTGACAGACTGCCTCCCCTGTGGTCTCCATACCTCCTGTGAGGTCAAACTAGACCTGGAGGGCTGACAGACACTGCCTCCCCTGTGGCCTCCCGTTACCCCGTGGGCCTCCCGTTACCCCGTGGGCCTCCCGCTACCCCGTGGGCCTCCCGCTACCCCGTGGGCCTCCCGCTACCCCGTGGGCCTCTGGTCAAAGGTAGGGGACTATATGGGGAATAGGGTGCCATTCTGGTCAAATCTAGTGCACTATATAGGGAATAGGGTGCCATTCTGGTCTAATCTAGTGCACTATATAGGGAATAGGGTGCCATTCTGGTCAAATGTAGTGCACTATATAGGGAATAGGGTGCCATTTTGGGACATGCAATTGATACATGATTTGGTCTGAATGAGACGGCTGGGATTCAACCAAAGGTGCACTGTCCACGACACCCGTCGACGATGCACCGTTAACCAGCTCATTCCTCTGGTTGTCATGGAGATGGTTGTCATGGTAAACGCTGCCAGCTGAACATTAGATTGAACAGTCTAGTGTGGTTTGCTCATAATCCACAATGCGCCTTTGATTGAATCCTGGGCTGGACGGAAGTTAAACTATCAGAAACACCAGGGGTCCTCCAGGAGAAGTTAGACAGCAGTAGTCACAACACCACCACAGAGCCATCTGATTGGCCAGAACCTGACCACAGAGCCATCTGATTGGCCAGAACCTGACCACAGACAGTTAAACCACAAAAAGAGAGAGAGATAAACAGAACAAAGAAACAACAACCAAAACAGTCTGTATGAACTGGACCAGACGGTAACCATAACAACCACAGACATGGTCAGAGAATCAGACAACCAATAAGAACCTCAGAAACATTTAAAAACTGACCAGTTTCACATACAGTCCGCGTCCCAATTGGCCCCCTATTCCCCATAGGCCTCTGATCAAAATTAGTGCACTATATAGGGAATAGGGCTCTTGTCAACAGTAGTGCACTTTATAGGGAATAGGGCCCAGATCAACAGTAGTGTTCTATATAGGGAATAGGGCTCTGGTCTATAGTAGTGTTCTATATAGGGAATAGGGCTCTGGTCTATAGTAGTGGACTGGGCCCTGGTCAACAGTAGTGTACTATATAGGGAATAGGGCTCTGGTCTATAGTAGTGTTCTATATAGGGAATAGGGCTCTGGTCTATAGTAGTGGACTGGGCCCTGGTCAACAGTAGTGTACTATATAGGGAATAGGGCTCTGGTCTATAGTAGTGTTCTATATAGGGAAAAGGGCCCTGGTCTATAGTAGTGTACTATATAGGGAATAGGGCTCTGGTCTATAGTAGTGTTATGTATAGGGAATAGGCCTCTGGTCAAAATTAGTGCACTATATAGGGAATAGGGCTCTGGTCTATAGTAGTGTTATGTATAGGGAATAGGCCTCTGGTCAAAATTAGTGCACTTTATAGGGAATAGGGCCCAGATCAACAGTAGTGTTCTATATAGGGAATAGGGCCCTGGTCAACAGTAGTGTACTATATAGGGAATAGGGCTCTGGTCTATAGTAGTGTTCTATATAGGGAATAGGCCTCTGGTCAAAATGAGTGCACTACATAGGGAATAGGGCTCTTGTCAACAGTAGTGCACTTTATAGGGAATAGGGCCCAGATCAACAGTAGTGTTCTATATAGGGAATAGGGCCCTGGTCAACAGTAGTGTACTATATAGGGAATAGGGCTCTGGTCTATAGTAGTGTTCTATATAGGGAATAGGGCTCTGGTCTATAGTAGTGTTCTATATAGGGAATAGGGTATCATTTGGGATCGAACCACTCTTCTGATGAGAGAACATGTGACAAACAAGTACACTATATAGAAAACAGGGTGGCGTTTGGGACGCAGACACGTGGTCCATAAAATAGTGGTCTTCACCATCCAGCTGATAACAATTTCATCCAAATCTGATAACTAGGACAGCAGTCATTTAATATAACAACAATCACAATGTCATGGCAACTAATGATCTGTGATTAGGTAAGTATAGGGAGAGAGGAATGGGACTGGGAGAGAGGGGTGGAGAGAGGAGGATGAGGTAGAGTGAGAGAGAGAGAGGTAGAGAGAGAGGTAGAGAGAGAGGTAGAGAGTGTAAGAGAGATTGAGAGGTAGAGAGAGGTAGAGAGTGAGAGTGGTAGAGAGAGGTAGAGAGAGTAACAGAGAGGTAGAGAGAGAGAGAGAGAGGTAGAGTGGTAGAGAGAGTAACAGAGAGGTAGAGAGAGTGAGAGAGGTAGAGAGAGAGAGAGAGAGAGAGAGAGAGGTAGAGTGGTAGAGAGAGTAACAGAGAGGTAGAGAGAGTGAGAGAGGTAGAGAGAGAGAGAGAGAGAGAGAGAGGTAGAGTGGTAGAGAGAGTAACAGAGAGGTAGAGAGAGAGAGAGAGAGATGAAGGGGTGGTACTGCTTAAACACACAGAATGGAAGTCCTTGGCTGAAAGGAGTGTGTGTCCGTCCGTCCGAGTGTGTGTGTGTGTGTGTGTGTGTGTGTGTGTTATTGTCTAGAACTTGACGTAGGATGAGGGGATGTATCCTTCGTCTCCGTTGGCTCGTAGAACCCTCATCCATCCATCTCCTTTATCGTTCTCCATCACACTGAGCTGCTCGCCTTCTGTTATCGACACTGTCCCCTGACTGGACCCTGGAGACACACACACACACACACTAGTTATAGACACTGTCCCCTGACTGGACCCTGGAGACACACACACACTAGTTATAGACACTGTCCCCTGACTGGACCCTGGAGACACACACACTAGTAATAGACACTGTCCCCTGACTGGACCCTGGAGACACACACACACTAGTTATCGACACTGTCCCCTGACTGGACCCTGGAGACACACACACACTAGTTATAGACACTGTCCCCTGACTGGACCCTGGAGACACACACACACACACTAGTTATCGACACTGTCCCCTACTGGACCCTGGAGACACACACACACTAGTTATAGACACTGTCCCCTGACTGGACCCTGGAGACACACACACACTAGTTATAGACACTGTCCCCTGACTGGACCCTGGAGACACACACACACACTAGTTATCGACACTGTCCCCTACTGGACCCTGGAGACACACACACACACTAGTTATAGACACTGTCCCCTGACTGGACCCTGGAGACACACACACTAGTTATAGACACTGTCCCCTGACTGGACCCTGGAGACACACACACACACACACACTAGTTATAGACACTGTCCCCTGACTGGACCCTGGAGACACACACACACACTAGTTATAGACACTGTCCCCTGACTGGACCCTGGAGACACACACACACACTAGTTATAGACACTGTCCCCTGACTGGACCCTGGAGACACACACACTAGTTATAGACACTGTCCCCTGACTAGACCCTGGAGACACACACACACTAGTTATAGACACTGTCCCCTGACTGGACCCTGGAGACACACACACACTAGTTATAGACACTGTCCCCTGACTGGACCCTGGAGACACACACACACTAGTTATCGACACTGTCCCCTGACTGGACCCTGGAGACACACACACACTAGTTATAGACACTGTCCCCTGGCTGGACCCTGGAGACACACACACACTAGTTATAGACACTGTCCCCTGACTGGACCCTGGAGACACACACACACTAGTTATAGACACTGTCCCCTGACTGGACCCTGGAGACACACACACACTAGTTATCGACACTGTCCCCTGACTGGACCCTGGAGACACACACACACTAGTTATCGACACTGTCCCCTGACTAGACCCTGGAGACACACACACACTAGTTATAGACACTGTCCCCTGACTGGACCCTGGAGACACACACACACTAGTTATAGACACTGTCCCCTGACTGGACCCTGGAGACACACACACACTAGTTATAGACACTGTCCCCTGACTGGACCCTGGAGACACACACACACTAGTTATCGACACTGTCCCCTGACTGGACCCTGCAGACACACACACACACACACACACACACACACACACACACACACACACTAGTTATAGACACTGTCCCCTGACTGGACCCTGGAGACACACACACACTAGTTCTAGACACTGTCCCCTGACTGGACCCTGGAGACACACACACACTAGTTATAGACACTGTCCCCTGACTGGACCCTGGAGACACACACACTAGTTATAGACACTGTCCCCTGACTGGACCCTGGAGACACACACACACACTAGTTATCGACACTGTCCCCTACTGGACCCTGGAGACACACACACACACTAGTTATAGACACTGTCCCCTGACTGGACCCTGGAGACACACACACTAGTTATAGACACTGTCCCCTGACTGGACCCTGGAGACACACACACTAGTTATAGACACTGTCCCCTGACTGGACCCTGGAGACACACACACACTAGTTATAGACACTGTCCCCTGACTGGACCCTGGAGACACACACACACTAGTTATAGACACTGTCCCCTGACTGGACCCTGGAGACACACACACACTAGTTATCGACACTGTCCCCTGACTGGACCCTGGAGACACACACACACTAGTTATAGACACTGTCCCCTGGCTGGACCCTGGAGACACACACACACTAGTTATAGACACTGTCCCCTGACTGGACCCTGGAGACACACACACACTAGTTATAGACACTGTCCCCTGACTGGACCCTGGAGACACACACACACTAGTTATCGACACTGTCCCCTGACTGGACCCTGGAGACACACACACACTAGTTATCGACACTGTCCCCTGACTAGACCCTGGAGACACACACACACTAGTTATAGACACTGTCCCCTGACTGGACCCTGGAGACACACACACACTAGTTATCGACACTGTCCCCTGACTGGACCCTGCAGACACACACACACACACACACACACACACACACACACACACTAGTTATAGACACTGTCCCCTGACTGGACCCTGGAGACACACACACACTAGTTATCGACACTGTCCCCTGACTGGACCCTGCAGACACACACACACACACACACACACACACACACACACACTAGTTATAGACACTGTCCCCTGACTGGACCCTGGAGACACACACACACTAGTTATAGACACTGTCCCCTGACTGGACCCTGGAGACACACACACACTAGTTATAGACACTGTCCCCTGACTAGACCCTGGAGACACACACACACACACACTAGTTATAGACACTGTCCCCTGACTGGACCCTGGAGACACACACACACTAGTTCTAGACACTGTCCCCTGACTGGACCCTGGAGACACACACTAGTTATAGACACTGTCCCCTGGCTGGAACCTGGAGACACACTAGTTATAGACACTGTCCCCTGACTGGAACCTGGAGACACACACACACTAGTTATAGACACTGTCCCCTGACTGGACCCTGGAGACAGACACACACACTAGTTATAGACACTGTCCCCTGACTGGACCCTGGAGACACACATTAGTTATAGACACTGTCCCCTGACTGGACCCTGGAGACACACACACACACACTAGTTATAGACACTGTCCCCTACTGGACCCTGGAGACACACAACCTGGTGATGGCGTATGTGTGATGGTGTGTATGTGTGAGTGTGATGGTGTGTGTGTCTGATGGTGTGTGTCTGATGGTGTGTGTGTGTGTGATGGTGTTTGTGTGTGTGATGGCGTATGTGTGTGTGATGGCGTATGTGTGATGGTGTGTATGTGTGTGTGTGATGGTGTGTGTGATGGTGTGTGTGTGTGTGTGATGGTGTGTGTGTGTGATGGTGTGTGATGGTGTGTGTGTGTGTGATGGTGTGTGTGTGTGTGATGGTGTGTGTGTGTGTGATGGTGTGTGTGTGTTTGTGTGATGGTGTGTGTGTGTGTGTGTGTGATGGTGTGTGTGTGTGTGTGATGGTGTGTCTGATGGTGTGTGTGATGGTGTGTCTGATGGTGTGTGTGTGTGTGATGGTGTGTGTGTGTGTGACGGTGTTTGTGTGTGTGTGATGGCGTATGTGTGTGTGATGGCGTATGTGTGTGTGATGGCGTATGTGTGTGTGATGGCGTGTGTGTGTGATGGTGTGCGTGTGTGTGATGGTGTGTGTGTGTGTGATGGTGTGTGTGTGATGGTGTGCGTGTGATGGTGTGTGTGTGTGATGGTGTGTGTGTGTGATGGTGTGTGATGGTGTGTGTGTGTGTGTGTGTGATGGTGTGTGTGTGTGATGGTGTGTGTGTGTGTGTGATGGTGTGTGTGTGTGTGATGGTGTGTGTGTGTGATGGTGTGTGTGTGTGATGGTGTGTGTGATGGTGTGTGTGATGGTGTGTGATGGTGTGTGTGTGTGTGTGATGGTGTGCGTGTGTGATGGTGTGCGTGTGTGATGGTGTGCGTGTGATGGTGTGTGTGTGTGTGTGATGGTGTGTGTGTGTGATGGTGTGTGTGTGTGTGATGGTGTGTGTGTGTGATGGTGTGTGTGTGTGATGGTGTGTGTGTGTGATGGTGTGTGTGATGGTGTGTGTGATGGTGTGTGATGGTGTGTGTGTGTGTGTGATGGTGTGCGTGTGTGATGGTGTGCGTGTGTGATGGTGTGCGTGTGTGATGGTGTGCGCGTGTGATGGTGTGCGCGTGTGATGGTGTGCGCGTGTGATGGTGTGCGCGTGTGATGGTGTGCGCGTGTGATGGTGTGCGCGTGTGATGGTGTGCGCGTGTGATGGTGTGCGCGTGTGATGGTGTGTGTGTGATGGTGTGTGTGTGATGGTGTGCGCGTGTGATGGTGTGCGCGTGTGATGGTGTGCGTGTGATGGTGTGTGTGTGTGATGGTGTGCGTGTGTGATGGTGTGCGTGTGTGATGGTGTGCGTGTGTGATGGTGTGCGTGTGTGATGGTGTGCGTGTGATGGTTTGTGCGTGTGATGGTGTGCGTGTGATGGTTTGTGCGTGTGATGGTGTGCGTGTGATGGTGTGCGTGTGATGGTGTGCGTGTGATGGTGTGCGTGCGATGGTGTGCGTGTGTGATGGTGTGCGTGTACCTTGGAAGGTGTAGAGGGCAGTAGCCTTTCCTATAGGAAAGGTGTGTGTGACGGTGTTTGTGTGTGTGTGATGGCGTATGTGTGTGTGATGGCGTATGTGTGTGTGATGGCGTGTGTGTGTGATGGTGTGCGTGTGTGATGGTGTGTGTGTGTGTGATGGTGTGTGTGTGATGGTGTGCGTGTGATGGTGTGTGTGTGTGATGGTGTGTGTGTGTGATGGTGTGTGATGGTGTGTGTGTGTGTGTGTGTGTGATGGTGTGTGTGTGTGATGGTGTGTGTGTGTGTGTGATGGTGTGTGTGTGTGTGATGGTGTGTGTGTGTGATGGTGTGTGTGTGTGATGGTGTGTGTGATGGTGTGTGTGATGGTGTGTGTGTGTGTGTGATGGTGTGCGTGTGTGATGGTGTGCGTGTGTGATGGTGTGCGTGTGATGGTGTGTGTGTGTGTGTGATGGTGTGTGTGTGTGATGGTGTGTGTGTGTGTGATGGTGTGTGTGTGTGATGGTGTGTGTGTGTGATGGTGTGTGTGTGTGATGGTGTGTGTGTGTGATGGTGTGTGTGATGGTGTGTGTGATGGTGTGTGATGGTGTGTGTGTGTGTGTGATGGTGTGCGTGTGTGATGGTGTGCGTGTGTGATGGTGTGCGTGTGTGATGGTGTGCGCGTGTGATGGTGTGCGCGTGTGATGGTGTGCGCGTGTGATGGTGTGCGCGTGTGATGGTGTGCGCGTGTGATGGTGTGCGCGTGTGATGGTGTGCGTGTGATGGTGTGCGTGTGATGGTGTGTGCGTGATGGTGTGCGCGTGTGATGGTGTGCGCGTGTGATGGTGTGCGTGTGATGGTGTGTGTGTGTGATGGTGTGCGTGTGTGATGGTGTGCGTGTGTGATGGTGTGCGTGTGTGATGGTGTGCGTGTGTGATGGTGTGCGTGTGTGATGGTGTGCGTGTGATGGTTTGTGCGTGTGATGGTGTGCGTGTGATGGTTTGTGCGTGTGATGGTGTGCGTGTGATGGTGTGCGTGTGATGGTGTGCGTGTGATGGTGTGCGTGCGATGGTGTGCGTGTGTGATGGTGTGCGTGTACCTTGGAAGGTGTAGAGGGCAGTAGCCTTTCCTATAGGAGTCTCCACATCTTCATCAAAGTCTTCATCAAACTCTGAGTAGATGTTCTGAGACGGATCAGCTGACATGGAACTGAAGACAGAGACACACACACACACAAACACACATATATTATATTAACACATATAGACATTATATAAACACACATACGTTATACACAAACACACACATTATATAAACACACACACACACACACACACACACACACACACACACACACACTATATTAACACATATAGACATTATATAAACACACATACGTTATACACAAACACACACATTATATATACACACACGCTCCCTCTCTCTTACCAGTGTTGATTGTTGTTGACAGCAGTGTTGGTAGAATCATCTCCTCTGAAAGCCTCAGCCAGCCAAGACTGTCAGAGAGAAGAATGACTTGCTGTTTACTATAGATGGCTAATGACAAAGGTGTGTGTGTCCCTGTGTGTGTGTCACCAAGCCAGAGTGTCTGTGTCACCAAGCCAGAGTGTCTGTGTCACCAAGCCAGAGTAAGCCAGAGTGTCTGTGTCACCAAGCCAGAGTGTCTGTGTCACCAAGCCAGAGTGTCTGTGTCACCAAGCCAGAGTGTCTGTGTCACCAAGCCAGAGTGTCCGTGTTACCAAGCCAGAGTGTCCGTGTCACCAAGCCAGAGTGTCCGTGTCACCAAGCCAGAGTGTCCGTGTCACCAAGCCAGAGTGTCCGTGTCACCAAGCCAGAGTGTCCGTGTCACCAAGCCAGAGTGTCCGTGTCACCAAGCCAGAGTGTCCGTGTCACCAAGCCAGAGTGTCTGTGTCACCAAGCCAGAGTGTCTGTGTCACCAGGCCAGAGTGTCTGTGTCACCAAGCCAGAGTGTCTGTGTCACCAAGCCAGAGTGTCTGTGTCACCAAGCCAGAGTGTCTGTGTCACCAAGCCAGAGTGTCTGTGTCACCAAGCCAGAGTGTCCGTGTTACCAAGCCAGAGTGTCCGTGTCACCAAGCCAGAGTGTCCGTGTCACCAAGCCAGAGTGTCCGTGTCACCAAGCCAGAGTGTCCGTGTCACCAAGCCAGAGTGTCCGTGTCACCAAGCCAGAGTGTCCGTGTCACCAAGCCAGAGTGTCCGTGTCACCAAGCCAGAGTGTCTGTGTCACCAAGCCAGAGTGTCTGTGTCACCAGGCCAGAGTGTCTGTGTCACCAAGCCAGAGTGTCTGTGTCACCAAGCCAGAGTGTCTGTGTCACCAAGCCAGAGTGTCCGTGTCACCAAGCCAGAGTGTCCGTGTCACCAGGCCAGAGTGTCTGTGTCACCAAGCCAGAGTGTCCGTGTCACCAAGCCAGAGTGTCCGTGTCACCAAGCCAGAGTGTCCGTGTCACCAAGCCAGAGTGTCCGTGTCACCAAGCCAGAGTGTCCGTGTCACCAAGCCAGAGTGTCCGTGTCACCAAGCCAGAGTGTCCGTGTCACCAAGCCAGAGTGTCCGTGTCACCAAGCCAGAGTGTCCGTGTCACCAAGCCAGAGTGTCCGTGTCACCAAGCCAGAGTGTCCGTGTCACCAAGCCAGAGTGTCCGTGTCACCAAGCCAGAGTGTCCGTGTCACCAAGCCAGAGTGTCCGTGTCACCAAGCCAGAGTGTCCGTGTCACCAAGCCAGAGTGTCCGTGTCACCAAGCCAGAGTGTCCGTGTCACCAAGCCAGAGTGTCCGTGTCACCAAGCCAGAGTGTCCGTGTCACCAAGCCAGAGTGTCCGTGTCACCAAGCCAGAGTGTCCGTGTCACCAAGCCAGAGTGTCTGTGTCACCAAGCCAGAGTGTCTGTGTCACCAAGCCAGAGTGTGTGTGTGTGTGTGTGTGTGTGTGTGCAGTAGCCTACCTCGTATTTGGTGAGTTGTCCTCTGAGTCGTCCAACGTTCTGCGAGGTCTGGGTGATCTGAGGTTCTAGACTGGCTGGGTCTCCCATCTGAGGGTTCCGTTCATAAACACCTCTCATCTTCTCTAATGCCTCACTGGAGGAGGAGGAAAAAAGACAGAGAGAGAGACAGAGAGAGACAGAGAAAGAGAGAAAGACAGAGAAAGACAGAGAGAGACAGAGAAAGACAGAAAGACAGAGAAAGACAGAGAAAGACAGAGAGAGAGACAGAGAGAGACAGAGAAAGACAGAAAGACAGAGAAAGACAGAGAGAGAGACAGAGAGAGACAGAGAAAGACAGAGAAAGAGACAGAGAGAGAAACAGACAGACAGAGAAAGACACAGACAGACAGAGAAAGACACAGACAGACAGAGAAAGACACAGACAGACAGAGAAAGACACAGACAGACAGAGAAAGACACAGACAGACAGAGACAGACACAGACAGACACACAGACAGGAACAGGCAATATGTTACAGAAGAAGGGCGTCTGTTAGAACAAATCAACGTGTCCCAAAAGGCACACTATTCCCATCTAGTACACTACTACTGATCAGGGTCCTATAAGCCCTGGTCAAAGGCAGCGTACTATATAGGGAATAGGGTGCCATTCGAGACGGACACGATGGGAGAATCTCAATTGCAAACTCCTCGCCTCCTTCTCAAAACCCATTGGATGAGAAAGCCAGAGGTCCCTCCCCTCTGACCTGAGAGAGGAGAGAACACGCGAGGAGGAGAATGTCATTGAGATTCTCCCAGTGATGGACAGAGACAGTAAGACTGTGAGATAGCCGCCGTCACTGTGGTGATGATGTCAGAGTGGCGGGGGAGGCGGGGCTACCTCTGGTCCAGCTCCTTTTGAAGTTCCTTGGTGATGTCATCAATCTTGGACTGAAGTCTCTTCTTCCTCTGTTCTGGAGGCAGGTGAGAGAAGTCCTCAGCAGCTGGAGACTGGGGGGGGAGGGGGGGAGAGAGAGAGAGGGGGGGGTGAGAGAGAGAGAGAGAGGAGAGAGAGGGATGCGGGAGAGAGAGAGAGGAGGGGGCGAGAGAGGGATGCGGGAGAGAGAGAGGAGGGGGCCGGAGAGAGAGAGAGGAGGGGGAGAGAGAGAGAGAGAGGAGAGAGGGATGCGGGAGAGAGAGAGAGGAGGGAGCGAGAGAGGGATGCGGGAGAGAGAGAGGAGGGGGCCGGAGAGAGAGAGGAGGGGGAGAGAGAGAGAGGAGGGGGAGAGAGAGAGAGAGAGAGAGAGGAGAGAGGGATGCGGGAGAGAGAGACAATGACATTTGAAATGTCTATTATTTTTGAAATGTTGTGAGTTTAATGTTTACTGTACATTTTTACAGTTTATTATCTAGTTCATTTGCTTTGGCAATGTTAACATGCGTTTCCCATGCCAATAAAGCCCCTTAAATTGAATTGAGAGAGGAGGGGTGAGAGAGCAGGTGAGCGAGAGAAAGCGAGATAGATGAGGGTGAGGTGTTATGCTCACACACACAGAGTAAAGAAACGTGTTGGACATAAACCTGAGTTAAACCTGAGTTAAACCTGAGTTAAACCTGAGTTAGTGATAAATATCCCTCAGTTATTACCGAAACCGCTTTAAACCCTCAAAACCAGACAAGGGTTCTGTCCCAAAGTCTCTCCTTCCTCCATATAAAACTTCCACCATATGAAAGGAAATGACTGACATAAGAAATGTGGTAAGAATATCTTCCACTAGCCCACGTCTCCCCCAATCTAACACTGTAATAACCAGCCCACGTCTCCCCCAATCTAACACTGTAATAACTAGCCCACGTCTCCCCCAATCTAACACTGTAATAACTAGCCCACGTCTCCACCAATCTAACGCTGTAATAACCAGCCCACGTCTCCACCAATCTAACGCTGTAATAACTAGCCCACGTCTCCCCCAATCTAACACTGTAATAACTAGCCCACGTCTCCACCAATCTAACGCTGTAATAACTAGCCCACGTCTCCCCCAATCTAACACTGTAATAACTAGCCCACGTCTCCCCCAATCTAACGCTGTAATAACCAGCCCACGTCTCCCCCAATCTAACGCTGTAATAACTAGCCCACGTCTCCCCAATCTAACGCTGTAATAACTAGCCCACGTCTCCCCCAATCTAACGCTGTAATAACTAGCCCACGTCTCCCCCAATCTAACGCTGTAATAACCAGCCCACGTCTCCCCCAATCTAACGCTGTAATAACCAGCCCACGTCTCCCCCAATCTAACGCTGTAATAACCAGCCCACGTCTCCCCCAATCTAACGCTGTAATAACCAGCCCACGTCTCCCCCAATCTAACGCTGTAATAACTAGCCCACGTCTCCCCCAATCTAACGCTGTAATAACTAGCCCACGTCTCCCCCAATCTAACGCTGTAATAACTAGCCCACGTCTCCCCCAATCTAACGCTGTAATAACTAGCCCACGTCTCCTCCAATCTAACGCTGTAATAACTAGCCCACGTCTCCACCAATCTAACGCTGTAATAACCAGCCCACGTCTCCACCAATCTAACGCTGTAATAACTAGCCCACGTCTCCCCCAATCTAACACTGTAATAACTAGCCCACGTCTCCACCAATCTAACGCTGTAATAACTAGCCCACGTCTCCCCCAATCTAACACTGTAATAACTAGCCCACGTCTCCCCCAATCTAACGCTGTAATAACCAGCCCACGTCTCCCCCAATCTAACGCTGTAATAACTAGCCCACTTCTCCCCCAATCTAACGCTGTAATAACCAGCCCACGTCTCCCCCAATCTAACGCTGTAATAACCAGCCCACGTCTCCCCCAATCTAACGCTGTAATAACCAGCCCACGTCTCCCCCAATCTAACGCTGTAATAACCAGCCCACGTCTCCCCCAATCTAACGCTGTAATAACTAGCCCACGTCTCCCCCAATCTAACGCTGTAATAACTAGCCCACGTCTCCCCCAATCTAACGCTGTAATAACTAGCCCACGTCTCCCCCAATCTAACGCTGTAATAACTAGCCCACGTCTCCTCCAATCTAACGCTGTAATAACTAGCCCACGTCTCCCCCAATCTAACGCTGTAATAACCAGCCCACGTCTCCCCCAATCTAACACTGTAATAACTAGCCCACGTCTCCCCCAATCTAACGCTGTAATAACTAGCCCACGTCTCCCCCAATCTAACGCTGTAATAACCAGTCCACGTCTCCACCAATCTAACGCTGTAATAACCAGCCCACGTCTCCACCAATCTAACGCTTTAACATTTGTGAGATGTAGTGAACAATTGCACACTTCAGGAGACAGGAGATATTATTGGGACGCACCCCAGACATTGAGGTCCACAGTACTGCTGGTTGTTATCTTTGTCCTCTCAACACCTCCAGAGTACTGATTGGTGGAGGCCTGGATTATATCTAACCACAGGAAGGGTTACCATGTTAACTACCAAGGAGAGAAGAACACCAGTCAGTACTGTGGAGGTGGAGGCCTGGATTATATCTAACCGTAACCATAGGAAACCTGATCTAAACCGTAACCATAGGAAGGGTTACCATGTTAACTACCAAGGAGAGAAGAACACCAGTCAGTACTGTGGAGGTGGAGGCCTGGGTTACATCTAACCGTAACCATAGAAACCCTGATCTAAACTGTAACCATAGGAAGTGTTACCATGTGCTTGTCAGCATTTATCCTCTGGAACTTGAGAAGGAAGGACACTCATCGTGAGACACACACACGTAGATAAACAGAAACACACATGTATTGTGACATCTTCAGACATTGTAAACAAACAACAAAATGTCCTCATCCACCAATCAGCATTGGGCTTACCTGTCCATCTAGCCCAGGGCTATCCAATCCTGGTCCTGGAGGTCCCAAACACTTCTGGTTTTCATCCCCTCCTTCTAATTAGGGACTAATTCACACCTGGGACACCAGGTGAGTGTAATTAACTACCAGGTAGAAACAAAGACAAGAAGTGTTTGGGCCCTCCAGGAACGGAATTGGGCAGCCCTGATCTAGCCAATCAGTCTCTGTTGTTGGAACCTTGGACCCCTGTGACTCACCTGAGTATGCTGGTTACCCAATACACTGATCGGGGACCAGTTTTCCTCCCATAATCCTAACCGGATCCATTAGATACTAATCTAAGCACTGATCTAGGACCAGATTACCCTCCTACAATCCTAACCTGAACCATTAGATACTAACCTAACCACGGATCTAGGACCAGATTACCCTCCTACAATCCTAACCTGAACCATTAGATACTAACCTAACCACGGATCTAGGACCAGATTACCCTCCCACAATCCTAACCTGAACCATTAGATACTAACCTAACCACGGATCTAGGACCAGATTACCCTCCTACAATCCTAACCTGAACCATTAGATACTAACCTAACCACGGATCTAGGACCAGATTACCCTCCTACAATCCTAACCTGATCCATTAGGAGGGGAAACACCAAACTGTCCTCAGATCTAGGGAGACTCACCGGTCCGTGCAGAGCCCTGAAGGTAGCAAGGCGAGGTTTGACAGAACGGTTAAACTCTCTCAGGCAGAAAGAGAGAGGGGCGCGACCCAGCTTAGAGAGGGGGAAGGGGTTAGGGGGAGGGGGCAGAGATAGAGGGGTATGAGACCTGGGGAGGGAAGGACGAGGAAAAGGAGGAAGACAAGGTGGGAAAGGAGAAAACCACTGGAGAAGGAGAGGTAGACACTATAAAGAAAAACAAAGAGGATTAAGGCTGAGAAAAGAGAAGAAAATACCCTGAAGAAACACTATGTAGAGACATAGAATCATTACACACACACACACACACACACACACACACACACACACACACACACACACACACACACACACACACACACACACACACACACACACACACACACACACACACAGAGAGAGAGAGAGAGCTCTTTGAAATGAGAGAGAAAGAGACATCGCTAGAATTGGCCCCTCAGGTGTAAGAGGGGAGCAGAGAGGTGTGGAATGTGTCTGTGTATAGAGGGGGGTCTGATTACCCAACACTAAGAACTATCCATGCCCCTGACGAGGCTCAATGACAGAGAGGAAGGATGAACAGAATGCTGTAGCCCAATGACAGAGGAAGGATGAACAGAACGCAGAGGACAGGAGGGAGACGAAAGAAAACGGGTGGGGTTATATCCTTCCTGTTTGGCCCTGTCCGGGGGTTTCCTCGGATGGGGCCACAGTGTCTCCTGACCCATCCTGTCTCAGCCTCCAGTATTTATGCTGCAGTAGTTTATGTGTCGGGGGGCTAGGGTCAGTTTGTTATATCTGGAGTACTTCTCCTGTCCTATTCGGTGTCCTGTGTGAATCTAACTGTGCGTTCTCTAATTCTCTCCTTCTCTCTTTCTTTCTCTCTCTCGGAGGACCTGAGCCCTAGGACCATGCCCCAGGACTACCTGACATGATGACTCCTTGCTGTCCCCAGTCCACCTGGCCGTGCTGCTGCTCCAGTTTCAACTGTTCTGCCTTATTATTATTCGACCATGCTGGTCATTTATGAACATTTGAACATCTTGGCCATGTTCTGTTATAATCTCCACCCGGCACAGCCAGAAGAGGACTGGCCACCCCACATAGCCTGGTTCCTCTCTAGGTTTCTTCCTAGGTTTTGGCCTTTCTAGGGAGTTTTTCCTAGCCACCGTGCTTCTACACCTGCATTGCTTGCTGTTTCTGGTTTTAGGCTGGGTTTCTGTACAGCACTTTGAGATATCAGCTGATGTACGAAGGGCTATATAAATACATTTGATTTGATTTGAAAACAGAGATGGGTAGAGGACAGTAGGGAGACGAAAGAAGAGAGATGGGTAGAGGACAGGAGGGAGACGAAAGAGAAGAGAGATGGGTAGAGGACAGGAGGGAGACGAAAGAAGAGAGATGGGTAGAGGACAGGAGGGAAGGGCTGGTCTATTGTACCTGGCTCCTCTTTCTCAAGTGACAGAGCTTAGTGCACGCTTTGGAGTGGGGTAGCGTAGGGTGCAAGATTCATCCGTGGGGCCAAAACGTTATTATAATAATAAATGTGTACCCAGTAGACCGTCTCCCGGCAAGGCCAGGAAGAGACCGTCTCCCGGCAAGGCCGAGTAGAGACCGTCCCCCGGCAAGGCCAGGAAGAGACCGTCCCCCGGCAAGGCCAGGAAGAGACCGTCCCCCGGCAAGGCCGAGTAGAGACCGTCCCCCGGCAAGGCCAGGAAGAGACCGTCCCCCGGCAAGGCCGAGTAGAGACCGTCCCCCGGCAAGGCCAGGAAGAGACCGTCCCCCGGCAAGGCCGAGTAGAGACCGTCCCCCGGCAAGGCCGAGTAGAGACCGTCCCCCGGCAAGGCCAGGAAGAGACCGTCCCCCGGCAAGGCCGAGTAGAGACCTCCCCCGGCAAGGCCAAGTAGAGACCATCCCCCGGCAAGGCCAGGTAGAGACTGTCCCCCGGCAAGGCCAAGTAGAGACCGTCCCCCGGCAAGGCCAGGAAGAGACCGTCCCCCGGCAAGGCCGAGTAGAGACCTCCCCCGGCAAGGCCAAGTAGAGACCGTCCCCCGGCAAGGCCAGGAAGAGACCGTCCCCCGGCAAGGCCAGGAAGAGACCGTCCCCCGGCAAGGCCGAGTAGAGACCGTCCCCCGGCAAGGCCGAGTAGAGACCGTCCCCCGGCAAGGCCAGGAAGAGGCCGTCCCC
>NC_143034.1:9942500-10035000 GCF_057628025.1 Oncorhynchus mykiss
AACTATAGTTTGTTAACAAGAAATTTGTGGAGTGATTGAAAAACAAGGTTTAATGACTCCAACCGACTTGACGAAACTATAGTTTATTAACAAGAAATTTGTGGAGTGGTTGAAAAACAAGTTCAACCTAAGTGTATGTAAACTTCCGACTTCAACTGTGTGTGTGTGTGTGTGTGTGTGTGTGTATATATATATATATATACACATACACATACACACACACACACACACACACACACACACACACACACCTACAGGTATATATACAGTGCCTTGCGAAAGTATTCGGCCCCCTTGAACTTTGCGACCTTTTGCCACATTTCAGGCTTCAAACATAAAGATATAAAACTGTATTTTTTTGTGAAGAATCAACAACAAGTGGGACACCATCATGAAGTGGAACGACATTTATTGGATATTTCAAACTTTTTTAACAAATCAAAAACTGAAAAATTGGGCGTGCAAAATTATTCAGCCCCTTTACTTTCAGTGCAGCAAACTCTCTCCAGAAGTTCAGTGAGGATCTCTGAATGATCTAATGTTGACCTAAATGACTAATGATGATAAATACAATCCACCTGTGTGTAATCAAGTCTCCGTATAAATGCACCTGCACTGTGATAGTCTCAGAGGTCCGTCAAAAGCGCAAAGAGCATCATGAAGAACAAGGAACACACCAGGCAGGTCCGAGATACTGTTGTGAAGAAGTTTAAAGCCGGATTTGGATACAAAAAGATTTCCCAAGCTTTAAACATCCCAAGGAGCACTGTGCAAGCGATAATATTGAAATGGAAGGAGTATCAGACCACTGCAAATCTACCAAGACCTGGCCGTCCCTCTAAACTTTCAGCTCATACAAGGAGAAGACTGATCAGAGATGCAGCCAAGAGGCCCATGATCACTCTGGATGAACTGCAGAGATCTACAGCTGAGGTGGGAGACTCTGTCCATAGGACAACAATCAGTCGTATATTGCACAAATCTGGCCTTTATGGAAGAGTGGCAAGAAGAAAGCCATTTCTTAAAGATATCCATAAAAAGTGTTGTTTAAAGTTTGCCACAAGCCACCTGGGAGACACACCAAACATGTGGAAGAAGGTGCTCTGGTCAGATGAAACCAAAATTGAACTTTTTGGCAACAATGCAAAACGTTATGTTTGGCGTAAAAGCAACACAGCTCATCACCCTGAACACACCATCCCCACTGTCAAACATGGTGGTGGCAGCATCATGGTTTGGGCCTGCTTTTCTTCAGCATGGACGATGGTCAAAATTGATGGGAAGATGGATGGAGCCAAATACAGGACCATTCTGGAAGAAAACCTGATGGAGTCTGCAAAAGACCTGAGACTGGGATGGAGATTTGTCTTCCAACAAGACAATGATCCAAAACATAAAGCAAAATCTACAATGGAATGGTTCAAAAATAAACATATCCAGGTGTTAGAATGGCCAAGTCAAAGTCCAGACCTGCATCCAATCGAGAATCTGTGGAAAGAACTGAAAACTGCTGTTCACAAATGCTCTCCATCCAACCTCACTGAGCTCGAGCTGTTTTGCAAGGAGGAATGGGAAAAAATGTCAGTCTCTTGATGTGCAAAACTGATAGAGACATACCCCAAGCGACTTACAGCTGTAATCGCAGCAAAAGGTGGCGCTACAAAGTATTAACTTAAGGGGGCTGAATAATTTTGCACGCCCAATTTTTCAGTTTTTGATTTGTTAAAAAAGTTTGAAATATCCAATAAATGTTGTTCCACTTCATGATTGTGTCCCACTTGTTGTTGAAAAATACAGTTTTATATCTTTATGTTTGAAGCCTGAAATGTGGCAAAAGGTCGCAAAGTTCAAGGGGGCCGAATACTTTCGCAAGGCACTGTATATATCTCACACACACACAACGTAAGTAATAAAGTGTGTTACATTAAACAGCTGCGGTATCTCTGTGTAGTAGAAGGTGTTCTGTTCCTTGTTGTATTTCTGGAGCTGAGCGGCGTAGTCGTTCCTGCACTCCTCCGCTGTGTGTGTCTTCACATGGGCATGCTGTTTCACCTGGGGACACACACCTGTATTAACTGGTATATAGGTATGTATGCTGCTTCACCTGGACACACCTGTATTAACTGGTATATAGGTACGTATGCTGCTTCACCTGGACACACACCTGTATTAACTGGTATATAGGGGCGTATGCTGCTTCACCTGGACACACCTGTATTAACTGGTATATAGGTATGTATGCTGCTTCACCTGGACACACACCTGTATTAACTGGTATATAGGTATGTATGCTGCTTCACCTGGACACACACCTGTATTAACTGGTATATAGGGGCGTATGCTGCTTCACCTGGACACACCTGTATTAACTGGTATATAGGTATGTATGCTGCTTCACCTGGACACACACCTGTATTAACTGGTATACAGGTACGTATGCTGCTTCACCTGGACACACACCTGTATTAACTGGTATATAGGTATGTATGCTGCTTCACCTGGACACACACCTGTATTAACTGGTATATAGGTACGTATGCTGCTTCACCTGGACACACCTGTATTAACTGGTATACAGGTACGTATGCTGCTTCACCTGGACACACCTGTATTAACTGATATATAGGTACGTATGCTGCTTCACCTGGACACACCTGTATTAACTGGTATATAGGTATGTATGCTGCTTCACCTGGACACACCTGTATTAACTGGTATATAGGTACGTATGCTGCTTCACCTGGACACACACCTGTATTAACTGGTATATAGGTATGTATGCTGCTTCACCTGGACACACACCTGTATTAACTGGTATATAGGTATGTATGCTGCTTCACCTGAACACACCTGTATTAACTGGTATACAGGTACGTATGCTGCTTCACCTGGACACACACCTGTATTAACTGGTATATAGGTATGTATGCTGCTTCACCTGGACACACACCTGTATTAACTGGTATATAGGTATGTATGCTGCTTCACCTGGACACACACCTGTATTAACTGGTATATAGGTATGTATGCTGCTTCACCTGGACACACACCTGTATTAACTGGTATATAGGTATGTATGCTGCTTCACCTGGACACACACCTGTATTAACTGGTATATAGGTACGTATGCTGCTTCACCTGGACACACCTGTATTAACTGGTATATAGGTACGTATGCTGCTTCACCTGGACACACACCTGTATTAACTGGTATATAGGTACGTATGCTGCTTCACCTGGACACACACCTGTATTAACTGGTATATAGGTATGTATGCTGCTTCACCTGGACACACCTGTATTAACTGGTATATAGGTATGTATGCTGCTTCACCTGGACACACACCTGTATTAACTGGTATATAGGGGCGTATGCTGCTTCACCTGGACACACCTGTATTAACTGGTATATAGGTATGTATGCTGCTTCACCTGGGGACACACACCTGTATTAACTGGTATATAGGTATGTATGCTGCTTCACCTGGACACACACCTGTATTAACTGGTATATAGGGGCGTATGCTGCTTCACCTGGACACACCTGTATTAACTGGTATATAGGTATGTATGCTGCTTCACCTGGACACACACCTGTATTAACTGGTATATAGGTATGTATGCTGCTTCACCTGGGGACACACACCTGTATTAACTGGTATATAGGTACGTATGCTGCTTCACCTGGACACACACCTGTATTAACTGGTATATAGGGGCGTATGCTGCTTCACCTGGACACACCTGTATTAACTGGTATATAGGTATGTATGCTGCTTCACCTGGACACACACCTGTATTAACTGGTATATAGGTATGTATGCTGCTTCACCTGGACACACACCTGTATTAACTGGTATACAGGTACGTATGCTGCTTCACCTGGACACACCTGTATTAACTGGTATATAGGGGCGTATGCTGCTTCACCTGGACACACCTGTATTAACTGGTATATAGGGGCGTATGCTGCTTCACCTGGACACACACCTGTATTAACTGGTATACAGGTACGTATGCTGCTTCACCTGGACACACACACACCTGTATTAACTGGTATATAGGTACGTATGCTGCTTCACCTGGACACACCTGTATTAACTGGTATATAGGTATGTATGCTGCTTCACCTGGACACACCTGTATTAACTGGTATACAGGGACGTGGTGTGAACGTTAATCTGTGTGAGTGTGTACCTTCTCAACATCTGCTTTCACAGCGTTTGTGTCGTTCTCAATTTTCTCCGCTTGCTGTGTGGCTTTCTCTGCCTCTCCCCACTCCTTGGCAAAACGCCTCTTAGTCTGCACACACACACACACACACACACACACACACACAGAGACACACACACACACACGAGAGACACACACACACAATACTTGGTTTAGTGAGGGTTATAGGTGATCATCAACTGGATTCAGCCACGGGACGATTACTTCCTGAGCAGATGGACGTTCAGAGGGCCATAACATATTTACAAATCATTTGTAGACTGCAAATTGACTAAAACAATCATTTCAAATCTTGCTTACATTTATATACGATCCTGTCTCTCTATTAGGAGTGAGAACACATTTATATATGATCCTGTCTCTCTATTAGGAGTGGGAATACTGGGGAACACATTTATATATGATCCTGTCTCTCTATTAGGAGTGGGAACACATTATATATGATCCTGTCTCTCTATTAGGAGTGGGAATACTGGGGAACACATTTATATATGATCCTGTCTCTCTATTAGGAGTGGGAATACTGGGGAACACATTTATATATGATCCTGTCTCTCTATTAGGAGTGGGAATACTGGGGAACACATTTATATATGATCCTGTCTCTCTATTAGGAGTGGGAATACTGGGAAACACATTTATATATTATCCTGTCTCTCTATTAGGAGTGGGAACACATTTATATATGATCCTGTCTCTCTATTAGGAGTGGGAATACTGGGGAACACATTTATATATGATCCTGTCTCTCTATTAGGAGTGGGAACACATTTATATATGATCCTGTCTCTATTAGGAGTGGGAATACTGGGGAACACATTTATATATGATCCTGTCTCTCTATTAGGAGTGGGAATACATTTATATATGATCCTGTCTCTCTATTAGGAGTGGGAATACTGGGGAACACATTATATATGATCCTGTCTCTATTAGGAGTGGGAATACTGGGGAACACATTATATATGATCCTGTCTCTATTAGGAGTGGGAACACATTTATATATGATCCTGTCTCTCTATTAGGAGTGGGAACACATTATATATGATCCTGTCTCTCTATTAGGAGTGGGAATACTGGAGAACACATTTATATATGATCCTGTCTCTCTATTAGGAGTGGGAATACTGGGGAACACATTATATATGATCCTGTCTCTCTATTAGGAGTGGGAATACTGGGGAACACATTATATATGATCCTGTCTCTATTAGGAGTGGGAATACTGGGGAACACATTATATATGATCCTGTCTCTATTAGGAGTGGGAACACATTTATATATGATCCTGTCTCTCTATTAGGAGTGGGAACACATTATATATGATCCTGTCTCTGTATTAGGAGTGGGAATACTGGAGAACACATTTATATATGATCCTGTCTCTCTATTAGGAGTGGGAATACTGGGGAACACATTATATATGATCCTGTCTCTATTAGGAGTGGGAACACATTTATATATGATCCTGTCTCTCTATTAGGAGTGGTAACACATTATATATGATCCTGTCTCTCTATTAGGAGTGGGAACACATTATATATAACGATCCTGTCTCTCTATTAGGAGTGGGAATACTGGGGAACACATTTATATATGATCCTGTCTCTCTATTAGGAGTGGGAACACATTTATATATGATCCTGTCTCTCTATTAGGAGTGGGAATACTGAGGAACACATTTATATATGATCCTGTCTCTGTATTAGGAGTGGGAATACTGGGGAACACATTTATATATGATCCTGTCTCTCTATTAGGAGTGGGAATACTGAGGAACACATTTATATATGATCCTGTCTCTCTATTAGGAGTGGGAATACTGGAGAACACATTTATATATGATCCTGTCTCTCTATTAGGAGTGGGAACACATTTATATATGATCCTGTCTCTCTATTAGGAGTGGGAACACTGGGAAACACATTTATATATGATCCTGTCTCTCTATTAGGAGTGGGAATACTGGGGAACACATTTATATATGATCCTGTCTCTCTATTAGGAGTGGGAACACATTATATATGATCCTGTCTCTCTATTAGGAGTGGGAACACATTTATATATGATCCTGTCTCTCTATTAGGAGTGGGAATACTGGGGAACACATTTATATATGATCCTGTCTCTGTATTAGGAGTGGGAATACATTTATATATGATCCTGTCTCTCTATTAGGAGTGGGAACACATTTATATATGATCCTGTCTCTCTATTAGGAGTGGGAACACATTTATATATGATCCTGTCTCTCTATTAGGAGTGGGAACACATTTATATATGATCCTGTCTCTCTATTAGGAGTGGGAAAACTGGGGAACACATTTATATATGATCCTGTCTCTCTATTAGGAGTGGGAACACATTTATATATGATCCTGTCTCTCTATTAGGAGTGGGAATACTGGGGAACACATTTATATATGATCCTGTCTCTCTATTAGGAGTGGGAATACTGGGGAACACATTTATATATGATCCTGTCTCTCTATTAGGAGTGGGAATACTGGAGAACACATTTATATATGATCCTGTCTCTCTATTAGGAGTGGGAATACTGGGGAACACATTTATATATGATCCTGTCTCTCTATTAGGAGTGGGAACACATTTATATATGATCCTGTCTCTCTACTAGGAGTGGGAATACATTTATATATGATCCTGTCTCTCTATTAGGAGTGGGAATACTGGGGAACACATTATATATGATCCTGTCTCTGTATTAGGAGTGGGAACACATTATATATGATCCTGTCTCTCTATTAGGAGTGGGAATACTGGGGAATACATTTATATATGATCCTGTCTCTCTACTAGGAGTGGGAATACTGGGAAACACATTTATATACGATCCTGTCTCTCTATTAGGAGTGGGAACACATTTATATATGATCCTGTCTCTCTATTAGGAGTGGGAACACATTTATATATGATCCTGTCTCTCTATTAGGAGTGGGAATACTGGGGAACACATTTATATATGATCCTGTCTCTCTATTAGGAGTGGGAACACATTTATATATGATCCTGTCTCTCTATTAGGAGTGGGAATACTGGGGAACACATTTATATATGATCCTGTCTCTCTATTAGGAGTGGGAACACATTTATATATGATCCTGTCTCTCTATTAGGAGTGGGAATACTGGGGAACACATTTATATATGATCCTGTCTCTCTATTAGGAGTGGGAATACTGGGGAACACATTTATATATGATCCTGTCTCTCTATTAGGAGTGGGAATACTGGGGAACACATTTATATATGATCCTGTCTCTCTATTAGGAGTGGGAATACTGGGGAACACATTTATATATGATCCTGTCTCTCTATTAGGAGTGGGAATACTGGGGAACACATTTATATATGATCCTGTCTCTCTACTAGGAGTGGGAATACTGGGGAACACATTTATATACGATCCTGTCTCTCTACTAGGAGTGGGAATACTGGGGAACACATTTATATATGATCCTGTCTCTCTATTAGGAGTGGGAATACTGGGGAACACATTTATATATGATCCTGTCTCTCTATTAGGAGTGGGAATACTGGGAAACACATTTATATATGATCCTGTCTCTCTATTAGGAGTGGGAATACTGGGGAACACATTTATATATGATCCTGTCTCTCTATTAGGAGTGGGAACACATTATATATGATCCTGTCTCTCTATTAGGAGTGGGAATACTGGGGAACACATTTATATATGATCCTGTCTCTCTATTAGGAGTGGGAATACTGGGGAACACATTTATATATGATCCTGTCTCTCTACTAGCAGTGGGAATACTGGGGAACACATTATATATGATCCTGTCTCTCTATTAGGAGTGGGAACACATTATATATGATCCTGTCTCTCTATTAGGAGTGGGAATACTGGGGAACACATTTATATATGATCCTGTCTCTCTATTAGGAGTGGGAACACATTTATATATGATCCTGTCTCTCTATTAGGAGTGGGAATACTGGGGAACACATTTATATATGATCCTGTCTCTCTATTAGGAGTGGGAACACATTTATATATGATCCTGTCTCTCTATTAGGAGTGGGAACACATTATATATGATCCTGTCTCTCTATTAGGAGTGGGAATACTGGAGAACACATTTATATATGATCCTGTCTCTCTATTAGGAGTGGGAACACATTATATATGATCCTGTCTCTCTATTAGGAGTGGGAATACTGGAGAACACATTATATATGATCCTGTCTCTCTATTAGGAGTGGGAATACTGGAGAACACATTTATATATGATCCTGTCTCTCTATTAGGAGTGGGAATACTGGGGAACACATTTATATATGATCCTGTCTCTCTATTAGGAGTGGGAATACTGGGGAACACATTTATATATGATCCTGTCTCTCTATTAGGAGTGGGAATACTGGGAAACACATTTATATATGATCCTGTCTCTCTATTAGGAGTGGGAATACTGGGGAACACATTTATATATGATCCTGTCTCTCTATTAGGAGTGGGAACACATTATATATGATCCTGTCTCTCTATTAGGAGTGGGAACACATTTATATATGATCCTGTCTCTCTATTAGGAGTGGGAATACTGGGGAACACATTTATATATGATCCTGTCTCTGTATTAGGAGTGGGAATACATTTATATACGATCCTGTCTCTCTACTAGGAGTGGGAACACATTTATATATGATCCTGTCTCTCTATTAGGAGTGGGAACACATTATATATGATCCTGTCTCTCTATTAGGAGTGGGAATACTGGGGAACACATATATATATATGATCCTGTCTCTCTATTAGGAGTGGGAATACATTTATATATGATCCTGTCTCTCTATTAGGAGTGGGAACACATTTATATATGATCCTGTCTCTCTATTAGGAGTGGGAATACTGGGGAACACATTTATATATGATCCTGTCTCTCTATTAGGAGTGGGAATACTGTGGAACACATTTATATATGATCCTGTCTCTCTATTAGGAGTGGGAATACTGTGGAACACATTTATATATGATCCTGTCTCTCTATTAGGAGTGGGAATACTGGGGAACACATTATATATGATCCTGTCTCTCTATTAGGAGTGGGAATACTGGGGAACACATTTATATATGATCCTGTCTCTCTATTAGGAGTGGGAACACATTTATATATGATCCTGTCTCTCTATTAGGAGTGGGAATACTGGGGAACACATTTATATATGATCCTGTCTCTCTACTAGGAGTGGGAATACTGGGAAACACATTTATATACGATCCTGTCTCTCTATTAGGAGTGGGAACACATTTATATATGATCCTGTCTCTCTATTAGGAGTGGGAATACTGGGGAACACATTTATATATGATCCTGTCTCTCTATTAGGAGTGGGAACACATTTATATATGATCCTGTCTCTCTATTAGGAGTGGGAACACATTATATATGATCCTGTCTCTCTATTAGGAGTGGGAATACTGGAGAACACATTTATATATGATCCTGTCTCTCTATTAGGAGTGGGAACACATTATATATGATCCTGTCTCTCTATTAGGAGTGGGAATACTGGAGAACACATTATATATGATCCTGTCTCTCTATTAGGAGTGGGAATACTGGAGAACACATTTATATATGATCCTGTCTCTCTATTAGGAGTGGGAATACTGGGGAACACATTTATATATGATCCTGTCTCTCTATTAGGAGTGGGAATACTGGGGAACACATTTATATATGATCCTGTCTCTCTATTAGGAGTGGGAATACTGGGAAACACATTTATATATGATCCTGTCTCTCTATTAGGAGTGGGAATACTGGGGAACACATTTATATATGATCCTGTCTCTCTATTAGGAGTGGGAACACATTATATATGATCCTGTCTCTCTATTAGGAGTGGGAACACATTTATATATGATCCTGTCTCTCTATTAGGAGTGGGAATACTGGGGAACACATTTATATATGATCCTGTCTCTGTATTAGGAGTGGGAATACATTTATATACGATCCTGTCTCTCTACTAGGAGTGGGAACACATTTATATATGATCCTGTCTCTCTATTAGGAGTGGGAACACATTATATATGATCCTGTCTCTCTATTAGGAGTGGGAATACTGGGGAACACATATATATATGATCCTGTCTCTCTATTAGGAGTGGGAATACATTTATATATGATCCTGTCTCTCTATTAGGAGTGGGAACACATTTATATATGATCCTGTCTCTCTATTAGGAGTGGGAATACTGGGGAACACATTTATATATGATCCTGTCTCTCTATTAGGAGTGGGAATACTGTGGAACACATTTATATATGATCCTGTCTCTCTATTAGGAGTGGGAATACTGTGGAACACATTTATATACGATCCTGTCTCTCTATTAGGAGTGGGAATACTGGGGAACACATTTATATATGATCCTGTCTCTCTATTAGGAGTGGGAATACTGGGGAACACATTATATATGATCCTGTCTCTCTATTAGGAGTGGGAATACTGGGGAACACATTTATATATGATCCTGTCTCTCTATTAGGAGTGGGAACACATTTATATATGATCCTGTCTCTCTATTAGGAGTGGGAATACTGGGGAACACATTTATATATGATCCTGTCTCTCTACTAGGAGTGGGAATACTGGGAAACACATTTATATACGATCCTGTCTCTCTATTAGGAGTGGGAACACATTTATATATGATCCTGTCTCTCTATTAGGAGTGGGAACACATTTATATATGATCCTGTCTCTCTATTAGGAGTGGGAATACTGGGGAACACATTTATATATGATCCTGTCTCTCTATTAGGAGTGGGAACACATTTATATATGATCCTGTCTCTCTATTAGGAGTGGGAATACTGGGGAACACATTTATATATGATCCTGTCTCTCTATTAGGAGTGGGAACACATTTATATATGATCCTGTCTCTCTATTAGGAGTGGGAATACTGGGGAACACATTTATATATGATCCTGTCTCTCTATTAGGAGTGGGAACACATTATATATGATCCTGTCTCTCTATTAGGAGTGGGAATACTGGGGAACACATTTATATATGATCCTGTCTCTCTATTAGGAGTGGGAACACATTATATATGATCCTGTCTCTCTATTAGGAGTGGGAATACTGGGGAACACATTTATATATGATCCTGTCTCTCTATTAGGAGTGGGAACACATTATATATGATCCTGTCTCTCTATTAGGAGTGGGAATACATTTATATATGATCCTGTCTCTCTATTAGGAGTGGGAATACTGGGGAACACATTTATATATGATCCTGTCTCTCTATTAGGAGTGGGAATACTGGGGAACACATTTATATATGATCCTGTCTCTCTATTAGGAGTGGGAATACTGGGGAACACATTTATATATGATCCTGTCTCTCTATTAGGAGTGGGAATACTGGGGAACACATTTATATATGATCCTGTCTCTCTACTAGGAGTGGGAATACTGGGGAACACATTTATATACGATCCGGTCTCTCTACTAGGAGTGGGAATACTGGGGAACACATTTATATATGATCCTGTCTCTCTATTAGGAGTGGGAATACTGGGGAACACATTTATATATGATCCTGTCTCTCTATTAGGAGTGGGAATACTGGGAAACACATTTATATATGATCCTGTCTCTCTATTAGGAGTGGGAATACTGGGGAACACATTTATATATGATCCTGTCTCTCTATTAGGAGTGGGAACACATTATATATGATCCTGTCTCTCTATTAGGAGTGGGAATACTGGGGAACACATTTATATATGATCCTGTCTCTCTATTAGGAGTGGGAATACTGGGGAACACATTTATATATGATCCTGTCTCTCTACTAGCAGTGGGAATACTGGGGAACACATTATATATGATCCTGTCTCTATTAGGAGTGGGAATACTGGGGAACACATTTATATATGATCCTGTCTCTCTATTAGGAGTGGGAACACATTTATATATGATCCTGTCTCTCTATTAGGAGTGGGAATACTGGGGAACACATTTATATATGATCCTGTCTCTCTATTAGGAGTGGGAACACATTTATATATGATCCTGTCTCTCTATTAGGAGTGGGAATACTGGGGAACACATTTATATATGATCCTGTCTCTCTATTAGGAGTGGGAACACATTTATATATGATCCTGTCTCTCTATTAGGAGTGGGAACACATTATATATGATCCTGTCTCTCTATTAGGAGTGGGAATACTGGAGAACACATTTATATATGATCCTGTCTCTCTATTAGGAGTGGGAACACATTTATATATGATCCTGTCTCTCTATTAGGAGTGGGAATACTGGGGAACACATTTATATATGATCCTGTCTCTCTATTAGGAGTGGGAACACATTTATATATGATCCTGTCTCTCTATTAGGAGTGGGAATACTGGGGAACACATTTATATATGATCCTGTCTCTCTATTAGGAGTGGGAACACATTTATATATGATCCTGTCTCTCTATTAGGAGTGGGAATACTGGGGAACACATTTATATATGATCCTGTCTCTCTATTAGGAGTGGGAATACTGGGGAACACATTTATATATGATCCTGTCTCTCTATTAGGAGTGGGAATACTGGGGAACACATTTATATATGATCCTGTCTCTCTATTAGGAGTGGGAATACTGGGGAACACATTTATATATGATCCTGTCTCTCTATTAGGAGTGGGAATACTGGGGAACACATTTATATATGATCCTGTCTCTCTACTAGGAGTGGGAATACTGGGGAACACATTTATATACGATCCTGTCTCTCTACTAGGAGTGGGAATACTGGGGAACACATTTATATATGATCCTGTCTCTCTATTAGGAGTGGGAATACTGGGGAACACATTTATATATGATCCTGTCTCTCTATTAGGAGTGGGAATACTGGGAAACACATTTATATATGATCCTGTCTCTCTATTAGGAGTGGGAATACTGGGGAACACATTTATATATGATCCTGTCTCTCTATTAGGAGTGGGAACACATTATATATGATCCTGTCTCTCTATTAGGAGTGGGAATACTGGGGAACACATTTATATATGATCCTGTCTCTCTATTAGGAGTGGGAATACTGGGGAACACATTTATATATGATCCTGTCTCTCTACTAGCAGTGGGAATACTGGGGAACACATTATATATGATCCTGTCTCTCTATTAGGAGTGGGAACACATTATATATGATCCTGTCTCTCTATTAGGAGTGGGAATACTGGGGAACACATTTATATATGATCCTGTCTCTCTATTAGGAGTGGGAACACATTTATATATGATCCTGTCTCTCTATTAGGAGTGGGAATACTGGGGAACACATTTATATATGATCCTGTCTCTCTATTAGGAGTGGGAATACTGTGGAACACATTTATATATGATCCTGTCTCTCTATTAGGAGTGGGAATACTGTGGAACACATTTATATACGATCCTGTCTCTCTATTAGGAGTGGGAATACTGGGGAACACATTTATATATGATCCTGTCTCTCTATTAGGAGTGGGAACACATTTATATATGATCCTGTCTCTCTATTAGGAGTGGGAATACTGGGGAACACATTTATATATGATCCTGTCTCTCTACTAGGAGTGGGAATACTGGGAAACACATTTATATACGATCCTGTCTCTCTATTAGGAGTGGGAACACATTTATATATGATCCTGTCTCTCTATTAGGAGTGGGAACACATTTATATATGATCCTGTCTCTCTATTAGGAGTGGGAATACTGGGGAACACATTTATATATGATCCTGTCTCTCTATTAGGAGTGGGAACACATTTATATATGATCCTGTCTCTCTATTAGGAGTGGGAATACTGGGGAACACATTTATATATGATCCTGTCTCTCTATTAGGAGTGGGAACACATTTATATATGATCCTGTCTCTCTATTAGGAGTGGGAATACTGGGGAACACATTTATATATGATCCTGTCTCTCTATTAGGAGTGGGAACACATTATATATGATCCTGTCTCTCTATTAGGAGTGGGAATACTGGGGAACACATTTATATATGATCCTGTCTCTCTATTAGGAGTGGGAACACATTATATATGATCCTGTCTCTCTATTAGGAGTGGGAATACTGGGGAACACATTTATATATGATCCTGTCTCTCTATTAGGAGTGGGAACACATTATATATGATCCTGTCTCTCTATTAGGAGTGGGAATACATTTATATATGATCCTGTCTCTCTATTAGGAGTGGGAATACTGGGGAACACATTTATATATGATCCTGTCTCTCTATTAGGAGTGGGAATACTGGGGAACACATTTATATATGATCCTGTCTCTCTATTAGGAGTGGGAATACTGGGGAACACATTTATATATGATCCTGTCTCTCTATTAGGAGTGGGAATACTGGGGAACACATTTATATATGATCCTGTCTCTCTACTAGGAGTGGGAATACTGGGGAACACATTTATATACGATCCTGTCTCTCTACTAGGAGTGGGAATACTGGGGAACACATTTATATATGATCCTGTCTCTCTATTAGGAGTGGGAATACTGGGGAACACATTTATATATGATCCTGTCTCTCTATTAGGAGTGGGAATACTGGGAAACACATTTATATATGATCCTGTCTCTCTATTAGGAGTGGGAATACTGGGGAACACATTTATATATGATCCTGTCTCTCTATTAGGAGTGGGAACACATTATATATGATCCTGTCTCTCTATTAGGAGTGGGAATACTGGGGAACACATTTATATATGATCCTGTCTCTCTATTAGGAGTGGGAATACTGGGGAACACATTTATATATGATCCTGTCTCTCTACTAGCAGTGGGAATACTGGGGAACACATTATATATGATCCTGTCTCTATTAGGAGTGGGAATACTGGGGAACACATTTATATATGATCCTGTCTCTCTATTAGGAGTGGGAACACATTTATATATGATCCTGTCTCTCTATTAGGAGTGGGAATACTGGGGAACACATTTATATATGATCCTGTCTCTCTATTAGGAGTGGGAACACATTTATATATGATCCTGTCTCTCTATTAGGAGTGGGAATACTGGGGAACACATTTATATATGATCCTGTCTCTCTATTAGGAGTGGGAACACATTTATATATGATCCTGTCTCTCTATTAGGAGTGGGAACACATTATATATGATCCTGTCTCTCTATTAGGAGTGGGAATACTGGAGAACACATTTATATATGATCCTGTCTCTCTATTAGGAGTGGGAACACATTATATATGATCCTGTCTCTCTATTAGGAGTGGGAATACTGGAGAACACATTATATATGATCCTGTCTCTCTATTAGGAGTGGGAATACTGGAGAACACATTTATATATGATCCTGTCTCTCTATTAGGAGTGGGAATACTGGGGAACACATTTATATATGATCCTGTCTCTCTATTAGGAGTGGGAATACTGGGAAACACATTTATATATGATCCTGTCTCTCTATTAGGAGTGGGAATACTGGGGAACACATTTATATATGATCCTGTCTCTCTATTAGGAGTGGGAACACATTATATATGATCCTGTCTCTCTATTAGGAGTGGGAACACATTTATATATGATCCTGTCTCTCTATTAGGAGTGGGAATACTGGGGAACACATTTATATATGATCCTGTCTCTGTATTAGGAGTGGGAATACATTTATATATGATCCTGTCTCTCTATTAGGAGTGGGAACACATTTATATATGATCCTGTCTCTCTATTAGGAGTGGGAACACATTATATATGATCCTGTCTCTCTATTAGGAGTGGGAATACTGGGGAACACATTTATATATGATCCTGTCTCTCTATTAGGAGTGGGAATACATTTATATATGATCCTGTCTCTCTATTAGGAGTGGGAACACATTTATATATGATCCTGTCTCTCTATTAGGAGTGGGAACACATTTATATATGATCCTGTCTCTCTATTAGGAGTGGGAATACTGGGGAACACATTTATATATGATCCTGTCTCTCTATTAGGAGTGGGAATACTGGGGAACACATTTATATATGATCCTGTCTCTCTATTAGGAGTGGGAATACTGGGGAACACATTTATATATGATCCTGTCTCTCTATTAGGAGTGGGAACACATTTATATATTATCCTGTCTCTCTACTAGGAGTGGGAATACATTTATATATGATCCTGTCTCTCTATTAGGAGTGGGAATACTGGGGAACACATTATATATGATCCTGTCTCTGAATTAGGAGTGGGAATACTGGGGAACACATTATATATGATCCTGTCTCTCTATTAGGAGTGGGAACACATTTATATATGATCCTGTCTCTCTACTAGGAGTGGGAATACATTTATATATGATCCTGTCTCTCTATTAGGAGTGGGAATACTGGGGAACACATTTATATATGATCCTGTCTCTCTATTAGGAGTGGGAACACATTTATATATGATCCTGTCTCTCTATTAGGAGTGGGAATACTGGGGAACACATTTATATATGATCCTGTCTCTCTATTAGGAGTGGGAACACATTTATATATGATCCTGTCTCTCTACTAGGAGTGGGAATACTGGGGAACACATTTATATACGATCCTGTCTCTCTATTAGGAGTGGGAATACTGGGGAACACATTTATATATGATCCTGTCTCTCTATTAGGAGTGGGAATACTGGGGAACACATTTATATACGATCCTGTCTCTCTACTAGGAGTGGGAATACTGGGGAACACATTTATATATGATCCTGTCTCTGTATTAGGAGTGGGAATACTGAGGAACACATTTATATACGATCCTGTCTCTCTATTAGGAGTGGGAACACATTTATATATGATCCTGTCTCTCTATTAGGAGTGGGAATACTGGGGAACACATTTATATATGATCCTGTCTCTCTATTAGGAGTGGGAATACTGGGGAACACATTTATATATGATCCTGTCTCTCTATTAGGAGTGGGAATACTGGGGAACACATTTATATATTATCCTGTCTCTCTATTAGGAGTGGGAATACTGGGGAACACATTTATATATGATCCTGTCTCTCTATTAGGAGTGGGAATACTGGGAAACACATTTATATATGATCCTGTCTCTCTATTAGGAGTGGGAATACTGGGGAACACATTTATATATGATCCTGTCTCTCTACTAGGAGTGGGAATACTGGGGAACACATTATATATGATCCTGTCTCTCTATTAGGAGTGGGAATACATTTATATATGATCCTGTCTCTGTATTAGGAGTGGGAATACTGGGGAACACATTATATATGATCCTGTCTCTATTAGGAGTGGGAATACTGGGGAACACATTTATATATGATCCTGTCTCTCTATTAGGAGTGGGAACACATTTATATATGATCCTGTCTCTCTATTAGGAGTGGGAATACTGGGGAACACATTTATATATGATCCTGTCTCTCTATTAGGAGTGGGAATACTGGGGAACACATTTATATATGATCCTGTCTCTCTATTAGGAGTGGGAATACTGTCTCTGTATTAGGAGTGGGAATACTGGGGAACACATTTATATATGATCCTGTCTCTCTATTAGGAGTGGGAACACATTATATATGATCCTGTCTCTCTATTAGGAGTGGGAATACTGGGGAATACATTTATATATGATCCTGTCTCTCTATTAGGAGTGGGAACACATTATATATGATCCTGTCTCTCTATTAGGAGTGGGAATACTGGAGAACACATTATATATGATCCTGTCTCTCTATTAGGAGTGGGAATACTGGGGAACACATTTATATATGATCCTGTCTCTCTATTAGGAGTGGGAATACTGGGAAACACATTTATATATGATCCTGTCTCTCTATTAGGAGTGGGAATACTGGGGAACACATTTATATATGATCCTGTCTCTCTATTAGGAGTGGGAATACTGGGGAACACATTTATATATGATCCTGTCTCTCTATTAGGAGTGGGAATACTGGGGAACACATTTATATATGATCCTGTCTCTCTATTAGGAGTGGGAACACATTTATATATGATCCTGTCTCTCTATTAGGAGTGGGAACACATTTATATATGATCCTGTCTCTCTACTAGGAGTGGGAATACTGGGGAACACATTTATATATGATCCTGTCTCTCTACTAGGAGTGGGAATACATTTATATATGATCCTGTCTCTCTATTAGGAGTGGGAATACTGGGGAACACATTTATATATGATCCTGTCTCTCTATTAGGAGTGGGAACACATTTATATATGATCCTGTCTCTCTATTAGGAGTGGGAATACTGGGGAACACATTTATATATGATCCTGTCTCTCTATTAGGAGTGGGAACACATTATATATGATCCTGTCTCTCTATTAGGAGTGGGAATACTGGGGAACACATTTATATATGATCCTGTCTCTCTATTAGGAGTGGGAATACATTTATATATGATCCTGTCTCTCTATTAGGAGTGGGAACACATTATATATGATCCTGTCTCTCTATTAGGAGTGGGAATACTGGGGAACACATTTATATATGATCCTGTCTCTCTATTAGGAGTGGGAATACTGGGGAACACGTTTATATATGATCCTGTCTCTCTATTAGGAGTGGGAATACATTTATATATGATCCTGTCTCTCTATTAGGAGTGGGAACACATTATATATGATCCTGTCTCTCTATTAGGAGTGGGAATACTGGGGAACACATTTATATATGATCCTGTCTCTCTATTAGGAGTGGGAATACTGGGGAACACATTTATATATGATCCTGTCTCTCTATTAGGAGTGGGAATACTGTGGAACACATTTATATACGATCCTGTCTCTCTATTAGGAGTGGGAACACATTTATATATGATCCTGTCTCTCTATTAGGAGTGGGAATACTGGGGAACACATTTATATATGATCCTGTCTCTCTATTAGGAGTGGGAATACTGGGGAACACATTTATATATGATCCTGTCTCTCTATTAGGAGTGGGAACACATTTATATATGATCCTGTCTCTCTATTAGGAGTGGGAATACTGGGGAACACATTATATATGATCCTGTCTCTCTATTAGGAGTGGGAATACTGGGGAACACATTTACAACCATGTAAATCACTTGGAGCTGACTTCCTGGTGTTGTCGAACAATGAACATTCAACCAATTTATTTGTTTTGCTCAGAAAACTTGGGGGGTGCCAATCAAAACCACCCGCGGGCCGACGGGTGGGGAACCGTGGGTTATAGGGGTTATAACATATTCACCCTCAATCACACAGAAACTCACATTCTCTAGCTGTTTGAAACTGATCTCCAAGTTCTGTTGAGCTTTTTTGGCATCGGCCAGGTACTGGGGGAGAGAGAGAGATTAGTTAGATGACAACATCAAAGTGAGTTCAACATGTCGGTGATGTTATCTCCCACCCTCCCTCTCTCCCCCCTCCCCTCCCTCTCTCCCTCTCTCTCTCACTGTTTTGCGTTCTTGTTTGAGGTCCTGAAGGTATTTGGTGAGTTCTACACAGATTCCAGTCATCATGTTCTCTGCTATCAGCTCTCTCTGGCCCGCATAGTCATTCAGCTCATTCACAATGTCCTGGAACGACTGGTGATTGGTGAACCTGCAGGTGGAGGGGCAACAAGACCGAGGGGAGAGAGAGAGATTAGTTAGATGACAACATAGCCACTCTCTAGCCACTTTAAACTATGCTACTTAATATAATGTTTACATACCCTACATTACTCATCTCATATGTATATATTGTACTCTATATCATCTACTGTATCTTTATGTAATACATGTATCACTAGCCACTTTAACTATGCCACTTTGTTTATATACTCATCTCATATGTATATACTGTACTCAATACCATCTACTGTATCTTTATGTAATACATGTATCACTAGCCACTTTAACTATGCCACTTTGTTTACATACTCATCTCATATGTATATGTATATACTGTACTCAATACCATCTACTGTATCCTTATGTAATACATGTATCACCAGCCACTTTAAACTATGCCACTTTGTTTACATACTCATCTCATATGTATATACTGTACTTGATACCATCTACTGTATCTTGTCTATGCCGTTCTGTACCATCACTCATTCATATATCTTTATGTACATATTCTTTATCCCTTTACACTTGTGTGTATAAGGTAGTCGTTTTGGAATTGTTAGGTTAGATTACTCGTTGGTTATTACTGCATAGTCGGAACTAGAAGCACAAGCATTAACATCTGCTAACCATGTGTATGTGACAAATAACATTTGATTTGATTTGAATGTGATTGGTTCACTTCCAGGAAACAGGGGTAAAGGGTTGTATGTTATTGGTTCACTTCCAGGAAACAGAGGTAAAGGGTTGTATGTTATTGGTTCACTTCCAGGAAACAGGGGTAAAGGGTTCTATGTTATTGGTTCACTTCCAGGAAACAGAGGTAAAGGGTTGTATGTTATTGGTTCACTTCCAGGAAACAGAGGTAAAGGGTTGTATGTGATTGGTTCACTTCCAGGAAACAGGGGTAAAGGGTTCTATGTTATTGGTTCACTTCCAGGAAACAGAGGTAAAGGGTTGTATGTTATTGGTTCACTTCCAGGAAACAGGGGTAAAGGGTTCTATGTTATTGGTTCACTTCCAGGAAACAGGGGTAAAGGGTTCTATGTTATTGGTTCACTTCCAGGAAACAGGGGTAAAGGGTTCTATGTTATTGGTTCACTTCCAGGAAACAGGGGTAAAGGGTTGCATGTGATTGGTTCACTTCCATGAAACAGGGGTAATTCACTTCCAGGAAACAGGGGTAAAGAGTTGCATGTGATTGGTTCACTTCCATGAAACAGGGGTAATTCACTTCCAGGAAACAGGGGTAAAGAGTTGCATGTGATTGGTGGGATAAAGAAATATGTCTGTCTAATAAAGACAAACACGAGAGACAAAGGATAAGCACAGCATTCATCTGATAATCACTAACTGATTAGAGAGAGGACACAGACAGAGAGACAGACAGAGAGACAGACACAGACAGAGAGACAGAGAGACAGAGAGGCAGACAGACAGAGAGACAGACAGAGAGAGACACAGACAGAGAGAGACAGACAGAGACAGAGAGACAGACAGAGACGCAGACAGAGAGGCAGACAGAGAGACAGACACAGACACAGACAGAGACAGAGAGACAGAGAGGCAGACAGAGAGACAGACAGAGAGACAGACAGAGAGAGACACAGACAGAGAGAGACAGACAGAGACAGAGAGACAGACAGAGACGCAGACAGAGAGACAGACACAGACACAGACAGAGACAGAGAGACAGAGAGGCAGACAGAGAGACAGACAGAGAGACAGACAGAGAGACAGACAGAGAGACAGACACAGACAGAGAGACAGAGAGGCAGACAGAGAGACAGACAGAGAGACAGACAGAGAGAGACACAGACAGAGAGAGACAGACAGAGACAGAGAGACAGACAGAGACGCAGACAGAGAGACAGACACAGACAGAGACAGAGAGACAGAGAGGCAGACAGAGAGACAGACAGAGACAGACAGAGAGACAGACAGAGAGACAGACAGAGAGACAGACACAGACACAGACAGAGACAGAGAGACAGAGAGGCAGACAGAGAGACAGACAGAGAGACAGACAGAGAGAGACACAGACAGAGAGAGACAGACAGAGACAGAGAGACAGACAGAGACGCAGACAGAGAGGCAGACAGACACAACTCACCCACACTCCTGCTCCTCCTTGCTGCCTCGTTTAAGGTATTTCTTGGAGAGGTTTCTGAGAGGAAGAGAGAATGTCAGGGTTACATTCTAACAACTAATTAAAATACACAGACACACTGCACAGACAGACAGACAGACAGACAGACAGACAGACAGACAGACAGACAGACAAAAACAGACAGACAGACAGACAGACAGACAAAAACAGACAGACAGACAGACAAGCACACAGAGAGACACAGACAGAGCACACAGACAGAGCACACAGACAGAGCACACAGGCAGACAGACAGAGCACACAGACAGACAGACAGAGCACGCACAGACAGACAGAGCACGCACACAGACAGACAGAGCACACAGACAGACAGACAGAGCACACAAACAGACAGACAGAGCACACAGACAGACTGTCTGTGTGCTCTGTCTGTCTGTGTGCTCTGTCAGACAGACAGAAACAGACAGACAGAAACAGACAGACAGACAGACACCTGAGTTGCTTGGCGTAGTTCTGTTCTATCTCGGTCCGTTCTCTGACAAACTTCACATATCGGTCCACCAGATCCAGTCCTGACTGGGTGTGTTTATCAATACCATCATACTGGTCCTACAGACAGGAGAGACAGAACAGGGTTAGATACTGGACTGATATAACACACTCCTCTATACAGTAGTAATATAACTACTAGTTACTGATATAACACACTCCTCTATACAGATGTAATATAACTACTAGTTACTGATACAACACACTCCTCTATACAGTAGTAATATAACTACTAGTTACAGGACAGGAACACTGCTCCTCTTACATCACTCCACCAGCCAGTTGTACAGGTATATCCTCTTCACTATGTATCCTACCCTGGTCTCTGTCTGACAGACAATCTGCTATCTACGGGCTGGGTTGAGTTCACTCTCACACTCTGACTCACTCACTATGTAGGTATCTACGGGCTGGGTTGAGTTCACTCTCACTCACACACTCTGACTCACTCACTATGTAGGTATGTAGGGATCTCTGTGTCTGAAGTCCATGGTGACTACAGATAGACTCTCCTCAGAGACAAACAGACAGACTCTCCTCAGAGACAGACAGACAGACTCTCCTCAGAGACAGACAGACAGACTCTCCTCAGAGACAGACAGACAGACTCTCCTCAGAGACAGACAGACAGACTCTCCTCAGAAACAGACAGACAGACTCTCCTCAGAGACAGAGACAGACTCTCCTCAGAGACAGACATACAGACTCTCCTCAGAGACAGACAGACAGACTCTCCTCAGAGACAGACAGACAGACTCTCCTCAGAGACAGACAGACAGACTCTCCTCAGAGACGCAGATAGACTCTCCTCAGAGACGCAGATAGACTCTCCTCAGAGACGCAGATAGACTCTCCTCAGAGACGCAGATAGACTCTCCTCAGAGACGCAGATAGACTCTCCTCAGAGACGCAGATAGACTCTCCTCAGAGACGCAGATAGACTCTCCTCAGATCTAAAGTATTGCCCTACTACTAACCAGGCCCACTAGGGTTCTGGTCTAAAGTAGTGCACTATGTTGGGAATATAGTGCCATTTGGGATGTGGCCATGTACTAAACAGAGCTAATGATCTGAATAGAGGTGATTATACAGAACACATTTACTACAGTCATGTCCTCAATACTACATCTGAACCAGGACAGAGAGAGAGAGAGGTAGGGAGAGGGAACGAGAGACAGGGGGGTGAGACAGAGGGAGGGGATGAGCGAGAGAGAAAGAGAAAGGAGAGAGAAAGAGAGAGAAAGGAGAGAGAAAGGAGAGAGAAAGAGAGAGAAAAAGAAAGAGAGAGATAGAGAGAAAAAGAAAGAGAGAGAGAGAGAGAAGGTGAGAGAAAGGAGAGAAAGAGAATAACATTTCAGAGCCACTTATTGGGTCAAACCTAGTATAAACTCTGTCTAGAGACTACTGCCGATATACACCTAGTGTAACCTCTGTCTGGAGACTACTGCTGATATACACCTAGTGTAACCTCTGTCTGGAGACTACTGCTGATATACACCTAGTGTAACCTCTGTCTGGAGACTACTGCTGATATACACCTAGTGTAACCTCTGTCTGGAGACTACTGCTGATATACACCTAGTGTAACCTCTGTCTGGAGACTACTGCTGATATACACCTAGTGTAACCTCTGTCTGGAGACTACTGCCGATATACACCTAGTGTAACCTCTGTCTGGAGACTACTGCTGATATACACCTAGTGTAACCTCTGTCTGGAGACTACTGCTGATATACACCTAGTGTAACCTCTGTCTGGAGACTACTGCTGATATACACCTAGTGTAACCTCTGTCTGGAGACTACTGCTGATATACACCTAGTGTAACCTCTGTCTGGAGACTACTGCTGCCTCTGCTCTGATAAGAGGTCCAGACCTTAGTGGCGCCGGTCTTTCTCTACACTGGCCCTGTAACATTAAGGTCTCTGGTTCAACCCCCAGTCTGACTGCTTGTCCCCAGTAAGACGCTGCCACAGGATAATCCCCCTGGTCATCATGTGTTGGAACTTGGAACCCTGCCCCTGTTCTGTTGTGTTCTGTTGTGTTCCGTTGTGTTCCGTTGTAGCTGAGGTTTGGGGTATGTCCTAAATCGCACCCTTTTCCCTATACAGTGCACTACCTCGGCTCTGGTCAAAAGTAGCGCACTAGCATATAGGGAATATAGTGCCAGATTTGGAACGCAGACCTGGTCAAGTTCCAGCTGCAGGGGATTCAGAACAACAGCCCAGCCCGTTGGAGAGATTTAAACATGCAACCTTATTTCCTTTCCTCTCTCCTATCAGTGATCTAACACAACTAGACAGGGTTAGATTCCATGCCATAGATTCCACCTACCAGAGCAATGATGTAAACTGAGGGAGAACATTATACAGAACACATGTACTAAAGTCATGTCCTCAATACTGCATCTGAACCAGGACAGAGAGAGAGAAAGAGAGAGAGAGAGAGAGAGAGAGGTAGGGAGAGGAGAGAGAGAGAGGAGGAGAGGAGAGAGAGAGGGGGAAAAGAGAGGAGAGGAGGAAGAAGAGAAGGGGGAGAGGAGAGGAGAGAGAGGGGGAGAAGAGAGGAGAGGAGAGAGAGAGGGGGAGAGGAGAGAGAGAGGAGGAAGAAGAGAAGGGGGAGAGGAGAGGAGAGAGAGGGGGAGAAGAGAGGAGAGGAGAGAGAGAGGGGGAGAGGAGAGAGAGAGAGGAGGAGAGGAGAGAGAGAGAGGAGGAGAGAGAGAGGGGGAGAAAGAAGAGAAGAGGAAGAAGAGAGAGAGAAAAGAGGAGCAGAGAGAGAATGGGGAAAGGAGGAGAGAGAGATGGGGGAGAGGAGAGAGAGAGATAGGGGAGAGGAGAGAGAGATGGGGAAGAGGAGAGAAAGAACATGATATCATCATCATAACACTGAGTCCACCTATCAGCCAGGAGAGTCCCTGTCCATTTAAAGGGTTAAAGGGGTACTTCGGGATTTTGGCATTGTATCCCTTTATCTACCTCCCCAGAGTCAGATGTCCTCATGGATATCATGTTTGTGTCACCGCATGAAGTTTGAAGGAAGCTGCTAAGAAACGTAATTACTAACTAGGATTAGAGCAATGACTGGAAGACTATGGGTGTTAGCATTGGCTCACTAAACTACCTCCAACGTCCCTCACACTTCACACAGACGAATGGGATCCATGAGTTCATCTGACTCTGGGGAGGTAGAGAAAGGGCCTCAATGCCAAAATCCTGAAGTACCCCTTTAAGAGAGAACTAGGGCTGATGGGAGAATGTATGTCCAAATGGCCTCCTATTCCATACATACTAGACCAGAGCCCAAATGGCCTCCTATTCCCTACATACTAGACCAAAACCCATGGGCCCAAACGGCCTTCTATTCCCTAAATACTAGACCAGAACTGAAATGGCCTCCTATTCCCTACATACCAGAGCCCAAATGACCTCCCATTCCCTATATACTAGACCAAGGCCCAAATGGCCTCCTATTTCCTACATACTAGACCAGAGCCCCATCGACCCAAATGGCCTCCTATTTCCTACATACTAGACCAGAGCCCAAATGGCCTCCTATTTCCTACATACTAGACCAGAGCCCCATCGACCCAAATGGCCTCCTATTTCCTACATACTAGACCAGAGCCCAAATGGTCTCCTATTTCCTACATACTAGACCAGAGCCCCATGGGCCCAAATGGCCTCCTATTTCCCGTTGGCCCAAATGGCCTCTTATTCCCTACATACTAGACCAAAACCCATGGGCCCAAACGGCCTTCTATTCCCTAAATACTAGACCAGAACTGAAATGGCCTCCTATTCCCTACATACCAGAGCCCAAATGACCTCCTATTCCCTACATATTAGACCAGAGCCCGATGGCCCGACAAAATGGCCTCCTATTCCCCATGGGCCCAAATGGCCTCCTATTCCCCATGGGCCCAAATGGCCTCCTATTCCCCATGGGCCCAAATGGCCTCCTATTCCCCATGGGCCCAAATGGCCTCCTATTCCCCATGGGCCCAAATGGCCTCCTATTCCCCATGGGCCCAAATGGCCTCCTATTCCCCATGGGCCAAAATGGCCAACTATTCCCCATGGGCCAAAATGGCATCCCATTCCCTATATACTAGATCAGGGCCCAAATGGCCTCCTATTCCCTACATACTAGACCAGAGCCCCATGGGCCCAAATGGCCTCCTATTCCCTACATACTAGACCAGGCCCCAAATGGCCTCCTATTCCCTACATACTAGACCAGAGCCCCATGGACCCAAATGGCCTCCTATTCCCTACATACTAGACCAGAGCCAAATAGGCCCAAATGGCCTCCTATTCCCTACATACTAGACCAGGGCCCAAATGGCCTCCTATTCCCTACATACTAGACCAGGGCCCAAATGGCCTCCTATTCCCTACATACTAGACCAGGGCCCAAATGGCCTCCTATTCCCTACATACTAGTCCAGGGCCCAAATGGCCTCCTATTCCCTACATACTAGACCAGGGCCCAAATGGCCTCCTATTCCCTACATACTAGATTAGGGCCCAAATGGCCTCCTATTCCCTACATACTAGACCAGGGCCCAAATGGCCTCCTATTCCCTACATACTAGATTAGGGCCCAAATGGCCTCCTATTCCCCACATACTAGATTAGGGCCCAAATGGCCTCCTATTCCCTACATACTAGACCAGGGCCCAAATGGCCTCCTATTCCCTACATACTAGACCAGAGCCCCATGGGCCCAAATGGCCTCCTATTCCCTACATTCTAGACCAGGCCCCAAATGGCCTCCTATTCCCTACATACTAGACCACTCATATTCCCTACATTCCAGACCAGAGCCCCATGGACCCTGGGCCCATGTTCACAAAGCATGTCAGAGTAGCTCTGCTGATCAGGGACCAGGTTCCACCTCTTATTATTCAGGGTCTAAATAAAAAGGCCAAACTGATCCTGGATCAGCACTCCTACTCTGAGGCGCTTCGTGAACATGGACCCTGGTCAAAAGTAGTGCACTATATAGGGAATGGGGGTTTGCCACGTAGGACATAGACTGTCTGCATAGAGTGTGTGACCTGACTGAAACCCTACTTACAAGCCTGACTGGCCTGTGGCCTATTGTCCTTTTGATTCAGATCTAGGATCAACGTACACTACCATCACTCCATTCAATAGTATCTCTACAAACCAACTAAATGTTATGATAACATCAATGACTTGCTCATACGTTGAATATGATCATATGGGTTGTAACTAGTTTATATGCGGATGCTGGACAACAACAACAAAAAATCGATCTATTACAGAAGCCTAACTAGCTAAGTCACCTTTAAGAGGTCAAGGTATGCAACATTGCGAAATAACAGCCGCCCTCAAGCTACAAGCTAATTTAGTCTACTTGCCGTGAGTTGTCATCAACTTTGTTAGAGTTAACAGTTGACAACAATGTCAAAGGCATGTATTATTTTTGAGACAGCAAAAACAATCACCTTCTCCAGGGAATGTGCTGTTATTGTGTAGCTAAGGTTACTGTAGCTAGTGCATATGTCCTTACCCAAAGATCCGTCCCCCAATCCATGTTTTCAAAGTTCCCACCTACAGAAAAAAAGGAGGCTTTCTATCAATCTTTATTTCCCAAACTCTTGGAGGATCCACAAACTTTTGTCTAGAGAGGGGAGATGTCGGAGGAAATGTCGGGAAGTTGACGCCTCAATCATCCGTTCCTTCAAGGGAAATAAAAATATTTTCGCCCCGTCGTCTTGAAACTAGTTTTGGTCGCAAGACAAGAGAGGGTGGGAGGGTTCGTCACCAGTCTTTCCAGATTTCATGTCGCGAATGTTTCGCCTGGTCTTAAAGGAGCCGAGGTTCATTCTTTGAAGTGTCAAGGTTTATACCAAAATGGGAAACACATGTATACATTTTAATGTTACATCTTAAATGTTGCTTATTTACCTTTGTGTAACGTGCTACTTTTGCCTAACCAATCTAGGAAATCTGAGTGAGTAGTAGGCTGTAAAATGATTTATTTTCATGTTAGCTACATGCATTCATTCATTACTACAACCATTACAATAATAAGCAACTAATCTACCATTACTGTTAAAATCAATACCACGACGACGAGCCTATGATTACGATAAAAACGATAACCATTCCTGTTATGAGAATCTCAAGAGGACTAAACCATTTGCCCGTTGGCCACACTTTTAGAAAGCCCAGAGAACTTGGTCGTTACCAGCTACCAGTCATAAACCCCGATTATTTTTACAATTCCTCTTCCTTAAATATGATTTTAAAACTAACCTTAACCACACTACTGACCTTATACAAATATTTGTTTTCATGAATTTGTAATGATATAGCCCACGTTGACTTTTTGGGTGTGTTAAATAGTGGACACCGAGGCGGTCAACATCAGTAGGTGTGCTGCGGCCCCGCCTCTCTCCCGTTTTACCTGTTTTCCAGACAGGATCTACAGCACACCGGTTTACGGCTCAAGTCTGACAGGAAGTGGTTGTTTCTGGTATTACATACCCCAGTTTATCACTGCAACTGAAGCCCACACATATCCCTCAATAGTTCATAAGAATTATCTTCATTTTATTCTTCAACCTTTATTACAGTATTATTTCCCCTTCATAGAAAACTAAAGCAGTAATGTGCACGTTTTATTTACAATCTAATATAACATTTCATATTACAGTTTAATGGAAAGCCTCTCTCTTTTTTTATCATTCTTAATGAAATGTACATAAAAACCTGGATAAATCTTATCTGAGTCAGACAAAGATATTCATACAATAGGTAAGATATACAACAACCTTGCCGAGAGCCTATCCAACTGACAATCTCTGAGAAAATAATATAAACTATTGGAACCAAGACTTAAAAATAACAAACGAAATTACAGTTAACGAAAATGTACACTTAATCCAGTATAAACTAATGTCCACTCTAAAAAAAGTAGGGGTTCAACAAGGGTTATTCTAAGATCCTCAAAGTTCTTTGAAGAACCTTAGGGTTCTTGACACTGAAAATGCCCCCCAAAAGGTTATTCTAACCCTAACCCCAGGAGATGGGGTTCATCGAGGAACCTGCTTAGTTGGTGGGGGTTCTTGAAGGAACCTAACTCCCGAACTGAACCTAACTGTCCAACTGAACCTAACTCCCCAACTGAACCTAACTGTCCAACTGAACCTAACTGTCCAACTGAACCTAACTGTCCAACTGAACCTAACTGTCCAACTGAACCTAACTGTCCAACTGAACCTAACTGCCCAACTGAACCTAACTGCCCAACTGAACCTAACTGCCCAACTGAACCTAACTGCCTAACTGAACCTAACTGCCCAACTGAACCTACCTGCCCAACTGAACCTAACTGCCCAACTGAACCTAACTGTCCAACTGAACCTAACTGCCCAACTGAACCTAACTGTCCAACTGAACCTAACTGCCCAACTGAACCTAACTGTCCAACTGAACCTAACTGTCCAACTGAACCTAACTGCCCAACTGAACCTAACTGTCCAACTGAACCTAACTGCCCAACATTTGGATTTGAATTTCAAAGGACAGCAGGTGCAGATCTCCTCAATTGAAGGTTTGTCCCTTGTATGATCTACATTGATGTTGTTTTATGATGATACCATCTATCATTTCATATTTGTGTAAAAACTTTCTAAAAACCAGAATATAGACACAATTCAATGGATATCAATCAACAAAGAGGTAAGAATATGTAGGCTACAAGAATATGTTGAAGGCTATAAGAGTATGTTGAGGGCTATACGAGTATGTTGAAGGCTATAAGAGTATGTTGAAGGCTATAAGAGTATGTTGAAGGCTATAAGAATATGTAGGCTATAAGAGTATGTTGAAGGCTATAAGAGTATGTTGAAGGCTATAAGAGTATGTTGAAGGCTATAATAATATGTTGAAGGCTATAAGAGTATGTTGAAGGCTATAAGAGTATGTTGAAGGCTATTAGAATATGTTGAAGGCTATGAGAGTATGTTGAAGGCTATAAGAGTACGTTGAAGACTATTAGAGTATGTTGAAGGCTATAATAGTATGTTGAAGGCTATTAGAATATGTTGAAGGCTATAAGAGTATGTTGAAGGCTATAAGAGCATGTTGAAGGCTATAAGAGTATGTTGAAGGCTATTGGAGTATGTTGAAGGCTATAAGAGTATGTTGAAGGCTATAAGAGTATGTTGAAGGCTATTGGAGTATGTTGAAGGCTATAAGTGTATGTTGAAGGCTACAATAGTATGTTGAAGACTATAAGAGTATGTTGAAGACTATTAGAGTATGTTGAAGACTATTAGAGTATGTTGAAGGCTATAAGAGTATGTTGAAGGCTATAAGAGTATGTTGAAGGCTATAAGAGTATGTTGAAGACTATTAGAGTATGTTGAAGACTATTAGAGTATGTTGAAGGCTATAAGAGTATGTTGAAGGCTAGCTGTATTGGGTGGAGATGACTGAACTGCTCACTTGTGTGTCTCTGTCTGCAGGTAAACAGACAAGGAGGCATGCAAAGGTATGTCAATTGCAGTGGCAACCCGTTGTGCAGTGGCAACCCGTCGTGCAGTGGCAACCCGTTGTGCAGTGGCAACCCGTTGTGCAGTGGCAACCCGTTGTGCAGTGGCAACCCATCGTGCAGTGGCAACCCATCGTGCAGTGGCAACCCGTCGTGCAGTGGCAACCCGTCGTGCAGTGGCAACCCATCGTGCAGTGGCAGTGGCAACCCGTCGTGCAGTGGCAGTGGCAACCCGTTGTGCAGTGGCAACCCGTAGTGCAGTGGCAACCCGTCGTGCAGTGGCAGTGGCAACCCGTCGTGCAGTGGCAGTGGCAACCCGTCGTGCAGTGGCAACCCGTCGTGCAGTGGCAGTGGCAACCCGTCGTGCAGTGGCAACCCGTCGTGCAGTGGCAACCCGTCGTGCAGTGGCAGTGGCAACCCGTCGTGCAGTGGCAACCCGTCGTGCAGTGGCAACCCGTCGTGCAGTGGCAACCCGTCGTGCAGTGGCAGTGGCAACCCGTCATGCAGTGGCAACCCGTCGTGCAGTGTCAACCTGTTGTGTTTTGAGCCCCAGATCTTTAGGGAAAAAAAAAAAGCTTTCTTGTTTTGCATGTTATTTTGACATTAATACGGGTCACAGATCAGTTTGCAAACAATGTAAAAAAATAGATATATAATTAAGTTAATAAAGCCACATACAGACATTATCTCTTTTTTGTTTTCTTGAGTAAGGCAGCTCCAAAATGCAGGTGTTTCAGCCTAGCTCAGTGCTTTCTGTGGTGGTGGGGCGAGCCAGCAGAAAATATGGAGCGTTGCGCCTTGATTGGCTCATTGTCCTGTCATTCATGGGGACACTAGGTCACCGGCAAGTCATAAAGGTAGAGCACGAAAATTCAAGCCCCTTGGGTGCTGCCATAGTTACATTAGAAGTGGACATCCAAGAAGGCTCAAGGTCATTGGCCACAGATAAAATGCCGTTAAGTCACGTTATATCTACCGTAGCTTTGATTGGACTGATCATGTCAACATCATACTTTCAAAGTCTTAGCTAGCAGTCATCATCATGTATCAAGTCAACAATCTACTGGCAAATCCTTTTTAATCCTTGTCATATGAAGATAAATAATTAAGAGAAATTATAGATAAAACGTGTCGGTGCTCATCGGCCATTGGACATAAACATTACACAACAAGTTGGAAATCGCAAATTCAACAATGAGTGGTTTGGAAGGAATCAGTGGCTAACTGCAAGCATTGCAAAGCAATCATTAGCCTGCTATTCAGTGGAGTGGCTGTGTGGTCCCAAGTCTAAGATTAATGGTCTCTTTTCCTAGTTTAAAATAATAAACATTCACCATTGGCCATGCTGTCAATGAAGCATGATTTGTGCCACGCTCAAAACAACTGTTATCTCAGAACTACAAAATCTGACTTTAGTGAGTTCAAGACAACTGGGAACTCGGGAAAAACGAGCTACGGAAAACTTTCATCCAAATCGGAATTGTAAATTTGGAACTCGGGCCTCTTTCTAGGGATATGACCTGAAGATCACTGACGTCATGATTCAACCTTGTTTTTTTTCTTCAGTTGTCTTGAAAGCACCATAAATCCAGAGAATGCCAGACATTGATGGCAAAGTTTGCCACTAAAATAATAATAATAGGGGAGGGGAGGTTGTTAAAAAATTTACCCGAAAACATTCTTCAAAACGTTCTTCAAAAGGTTCTTCAAAAGGTTCTTCAAAAGGTTCTTCGGGGATCCATTAAAAGGGGTTCTTTGAAAAACCCCTTAAAAAAAAACCTTTTAATGGATCCTCGAAGAACCCGAAGAATATTTTGGGGTTAACTGTGGCTTTTTGATGAATATGATGATGGTGATGAATATGATGATAATGATGATGAATATGATGATGAATATGATGATGAATATGATGATGATGATGATGAATATGATGATAATGATGATGAATATGATGATGAATATGATGATGAATATGATGATGAATATGATGATGATGAATATGATGATGAATATGATGATGAATATGATGATGAATATGATGATGAATATGATGATGATGAATATGATGATAATTATGATGAATATGATGATGAATATGATGATGATGATGATGAATATGATGATGAATATGATGATAATTATGATGATGATGAATATGATGATGATGAATATGATGATGATGATGATGAATATGAATATGATGATGGTGATGAATATGATGATGGTAATGATGAATATGATGATGAATATGGTGATGATGAATATGATGATGAATATGGTGATGGTGATGAATATGATGATAATGATGATGAATATGGTGATGATGAATATGATGATAATGATGATGAATATGATGATGAATATGATGATGATGATGATGAATATGATGATGAATATGATGATAATTATGATGATGATGAATATGATGATGATGAATATGATGATGATGATGATGAATATGATGATAATGATGGTGATGATGATGATGATGGTGATGATGAATATGATGATGGTGATGATGAATATGATGATGATGATGATGAATATGATGATGATGAATATGATGATGATGATGATGAATATGAATATGATGATGGTGATGAATATGATGATGATGATGATGAATATGATGATGAATTTGATGATAATTATGATGATGATGAATATGATGATGGTAATGATGAATATGATGATGAATATGGTGATGATGAATATGATGATGATGATGATGAATATGATGATAATGATGATGAATATGGTGATGATGAATATGATGATAATGATGATGAATATGATGATGATGATGATGATGATGATAATAATGATGAATATGGTGATGATGAATGTGATGATGATGATGATGATGAATATGATGATGAATATGATGATAATTATGATGATGATGAATATGATGATGAATATGATGATAATGATGATGAATATGATGATGAATATGATGATGAATATGATGATAATGATGATGATGATGAATATGATGATGAATATGATGATGATGATGATGAATATGATGATAATGATGGTGATGATGATGATGATGGTGATGATGAATATGATGATGATGATGATGAATATGATGATGAATATGATGATGATTATGATGATGATGATGATGAATATGATGATAATGATGGTGATGATGATGATGATGGTGATGATGATGATGAATATGATGATAATGATGATGATGATGAATATGATGATGATTATGATGATGATGATGATGAATATGATGATGATGATGATGATGAATATGATGATGGTGAATATGATGATGATGATGAATATGATGATGATGAATATGATGATGATGATAATGATGAATATGATGATGATGATGGTGATGATGATGATGAATATGATGATAATGATGATGATGATGATGAATATGATGATGATTATGATGATGATGATGATGAATATGATGATGATGATGATTAATATGATGATGGTGAATATGATGATGATGATGAATATGATGATGATGATGATGAATATGATGATGATGATGATGAATATGATGATGAACATGATGATGATGAATCTGATGATGATGATGATGAATATGAATCTGAATCTGTTGATTAGGATGAATCTGATGATGGAAATGAATCTGTTGATGATGATGATGAAAATGATGATGATGATGGTGAATATGATGATGATGAAGATGATAATATTGGATTCACACAACCATTTTGCAATGAAAACTCTAAGATCATGTTACAACCTTGACTTTGACACATTCAGCCATCCAATCTGATTGATTATAATAAATAAATAAATACAGTAAATAAAGACAGAATGCAGTGAATTTGTCTTTGAAATGCTTTAGTTATTATTTGAGTCAAGTAACAGTGGAATCAAGAGAAAGAGAGCCCATCGTGCTGCTATAACATGAAACACTACTTTAACATCCAAGATGATAATAATAGTGATGATATAGTGACCATATAAGAGATAGAGAGCCCATTGTGCTGTCATAACATGAAACACTACTTTAACATCCAAGATGATAATGATAGTGATAATGTAGTGGCCATATTGTTCTGTAGGTGTTAGTGTAATCGTGATAATGCAGTGACCATATTGTTCTCTAGGTGTTAGTGTTACAGTGATGATGTAGTGACCGTATTATTCTCTAGGTGTTAGTGTCTGTCTGGCTAGCTCTGGTGCCCCCTCCTCCACATTCATTTAGAGATGGTGACATTAGGTCAGGACTGATAGAGTCAGTTATGTTACTCCTGCTCCTGGACAGCCACAGCATCAGAGACAGCCCTGATCTTAAAGGAAATGCTTTTCAGAGAGTAGTCTACCCCTTTCCAGTGCTGCCAAAAAACAGACACAGAAGTGAAAGATGTTTCCGGATGTGGGGCGTACAGGGAGTTAGGGTTAGCATGCGTACAGTCACCGTACCAGAATCCACCCAGGTGGCGCCTGGCACAGTGGTCTCCCCAGGTATCTTGATCATTGTCGTAGGTGCTGAACTTCATGCCGTTGCTGAACGACAAGGAGTCCCCTGAGAATCAACCAAAAAAACAGAGCTAAAAAAAGTACCAACAGACAGAGCACAGTAACCTGGTTAATCCAACAGACAGAGTACACTAACCTGGTTAAACCAACAGACAGAGTACGGTAACCTGGTTAAACCAACAGACAGAGTACAGTAACCTGGTTAAACCAGGAACCAACAGACAGAGCACAGTAACCTGGTTAAACCAACAGACAGAGCACAGTAACCTGGTTAAACCAACAGACAGAGAACAGTAACCTGGTTAAACCAAGAGACAGAGCACAGTAACCTGGTTAAACCAACAGACAGAGAACAGTAACCTGGTTAAACCAACAGACAGAGCACAGTAACCTGGTTAAACCAACAGACAGAGAACAGTAACCTGGTTAAACCAACAGACAGAGCACAGTAACCTGGTTAAACCAACAGACAGAGAACAGTAACCTGGTTAAACCAAGAGACAGAGCACAGTAACCTGGTTAAACCAACAGACAGAGAACAGTAACCTGGTTAAACCAACAGACAGAGCACAGTAACCTGGTTAAACCAACAGACAGAGAACAGTGACCTGGTTAAACCAACAGACAGAGCACAGTAACCTGGTTAAACCAACAGACAGAGCACAGTAACCTGGTTAAGTAGGGTCTGCCATCATTCCCTGTGAACTGGACAGTGTGTTTACAGGAAGTAGGGTCTGCCATCATGCCCTGTGAACTGGACTGTGTGTTTACAGGAAGTAGGGTCTGCCATCATTCCCTGTGAACTGGACTGTGTGTTTACAGGAAGTACGGTCTGCCATCATTCCCTGTGAACTGGACTGTGTGTTTACAGGAAGTAGGGTCTGCCATCATTCCCTGTGAACTGGACTTGGTGTTTACAGGAAGTAGGGTCTGCCATCATGCCCTGTGAACTGGACAGTGTGTTTACAGGAAGTAGGGTCTGCCATCATTCCCTGTGAACTGGAATGTGTGTTTACAGGAAGTAGGCTCTGCCATCATGCCCTGTGAACTGGACTGTGTGTTTACAGGAAATAGGGTCTGCCATCATTCCCTGTGAACTGGAATGTGTGTTTACAGGAAGTAGGCTCTGCCATCATTCCTTGTGAACTGGACTGTGTGTTTACAGGAAGTAGGGTCTGCCATCATTCCCTGTGAACTGGACTGTGTGTTTACAGGAAGTAGGGTCTGCCTTCATTCCCTGTGAACTGGACTGTGTGTTTACAGGAAGTAGGCTCTGCCATCATTCCCTGTGAACTGGACTGTGTGTTTACAGGAAGTAGCAACAGCATGACTTTAGATCATTAGAACACATTTGCCAAAAGCTACAAAATACACCTGACTAGATTTATGCAAATGTGTTCAGAACCAGTCAACAGTTTGGACACACCTACTCATTCCAGGGTTTTTCTTAAATTTGTACTATTTTCTACATTGTAGAATAATAGTGGAGACATCAAAACTATGAAATAACACATATGGAATCATGTAGGAACCAAAAAAGTCTTCAACAAATCAAAATATATTTGAGAGTCTTCAAAGTAGCCACCCTTTGACTTGATGACAGCTTTGCACACTCTTGGCATTATCTCAACCAAAATGATCACTAAATCAGGTTTTCAAGATATGTAACTTTCAAAATATATGCATTTTTTTTTTTACAGGGATTTCTGTATTTTAAAGTACAAATACCAAAATATAGTTTTTTGGGTTGAGTTTTCCTTTAAGACTGAACTCTTCACTCTAAACTTTGTGGCGGAAGCTAGAACATCTGATGTCACCATCGTCTATGGTGTCACATCATAACTCTTCCCCTGTGTGTGTGTTTAGTTCCTACGGGTTGTTGGAAATAGTTCACATTTCGGGAGCTAGAACATCTGATGTCACCATCGTCTATGGTGTCACATCATAACTCTTCCCCTGTGTGTGTGTGTTTAGTTCCAACGGGTTGTTGGAAATAGTTCACATTTCCAACAACCCGTAGGAACTAAACACACACAGGGGAAGAGTTATGATGTGACACCATAGACGATGGTGATGATGTTAAAGCTGAAGAAGAAGAAGAACTCACCTGCCCCTCCGTCTACATAAGTGCCCAGTCTCAGTGTGTATCCGTAGTTCTCAGGATCAATGGAGAAGGACGTGTATTTAGCATAAACTTTCCCTCCCTCAAAGTCCTCCATGTCCACTCTCAGCTCATTCTTCTTCCTCATCGTCAGGAGGAAGATGTTGTCCAGACCTGACAAGAACAGAAAGCATAAAGGTCCTGTTACATTTCAGCTCCTAGCTCCTTTCCTTACCTCCTATCCCCTTTCCTCTAGCTCTTAGCCCCTTCCCCTAGCTCTTAGCCCTTTCCTCTAGCTCTTAGCCCCTTCCCCTAGCTCTTAGCCCTTTCCTCTAGCTCTTAGCCCCTTCTCCTAGCTCCTAGCCCCTTCCTCTAGCTCCTTCCCCTAGCTCTTAGCCCTTTCCTCTAGCTCTTAGCCCCTTCTCCTAGCTCCTAGCCCCTTCCTCTAGCCCCTTCCTCTAGCTCTTAGCCCTTTCCTCTAGCTCTTAGCCCCTTCCCCTAGCTCCTAGCCCCTTCCTCTAGCTCTTAGCCCCTTCCCCTAGCTCCTAGCCCCTTCCTCTAGCTCCTAGACACCCTTCCTCTAGCTCTTAGCCCCTTTCACTAGCTCCTAGCCCCTTCCTCTAGCTCTTAGCCCATTCCTCTAGCTCATAGCCCCTTCCTCTAGCTCTTAGCCCCTTGCCCTAGCTCCTAGCCCCTTCCTCTAGCTCCTAGCTCCTTCCTCTAGCTCTTATCCCCTTCCCCTAGCTCTTAGCTCCTTCCCCTAGCTCTTAGCCCCTTCCTTTAGCTCTTAGCCCCTGCTCCTAGCCCCTTCCTCTAGCTCTTAGCCCCTTCCCCTAGCTCCTAGCCCCTTCCTCTAGCTCCTAGCTCCTTCCTCTAGCTCTTAGCCCCTTCCCCTAGCTCCTAGCCCCTTCCTCTAGCTCCTAGCTCCTTCCTCTAGCTCTTATACCCTTCCCCTAGCTCTTAGCTCCTTCCCCTAGCTCTTAGCCCCTTCCTTTAGCTCTTAGCCCATGCTCCTAGCCCCTTCCTCTAGCTCTTAGCCCATTCCCCTTCCCCTAGCCCCTTCCTCTAGCTCCTAGCCCCGTCCTCTAGCTCTTAGCCCATTCCCCTTCCCCTAGCCCCTTCCTCTAGCTCCTAGCCCCTTCCTCAAGCTCTTAGCCCCTTCCCCTTCCCCTAGCCCCTTCCTCTAGCTCTTAGCCCCCTCCCCTTCTCCTAGCCCCTTCCTCTAGCTCTTAGCCCCTTCCCCTTCCCCTAGCCCCGTCCTCTAGCTCTTAGCCCCCTCCCCTTCCCCTAGCCCCTTCCTCTAGCTCCTAGCCCCTTCCTCAAGCTCTTAGCCCCTTCCCCTTCCCCTAGCCCCTTCCTCTAGCTCTTAGCCCCCTCCCCTTCCCCTAGCCCCTTCCTCTAGCTCTTAGCCCCTTCCCCTTCCCCTAGCCCCTTCCTCAAGCTCTTAGCCCCTTCCCCTTCCCCTAGCCCCTTCCTCTAGCTCTTAGCCCCTTCCCCTTCCCCTAGCCCCGTCCTCTAGCTCTTAGCCCCCTCCCCTTCCCCTAGCCCCTTCCTCTAGCTCCTAGCCCCTTCCTCTAGCTCTTAGCCCCCTCCCCTTCCCCTAGCCCCGTCCTCTAGCTCTTAGCCCCTTCCTCTAGCTCCTAGCCCCTTCCTCTAGCTCCTAGCCCCCTCCCCTTTCCCTAGCCCCGTCCTCTAGCTCTTAGCCCCTTCCTCTAGCTCCTAGCCCCTTCCTCTAGCTCTTAGCCCCCTCCCCTTCCCCTAGCCCCGTCCTCTAGCTCTTAGCCCTTTCCTTTAGCTCTTAGCCCCTTCCCCTAGCTCCTAACCCCCTTCTCTAGTTCCTAGCCCCTTCCTCTAGCTCCTAGCCCCTTCCTCTAGATCCTAGCCCCTTCCCCTAGCTCCTTCCTCTAGCTCCTAGCTCCTTCCTCTAGTTCCTAGCCCCTTCTCCTTCCCCTAGCTCCTAACCCCCTTCTCTAGTTCCTAGCCCCTTCCTCTAGATCCTAGCCCCTTCCTCTAGCTCCTAACCCCTTCCCATAGCTCCTAACCCCTTCCCCTAGCTCCTAACCCCCTTCTCTAGTTCCTAGCCCCTTCCTCTAGCTCCTAGCCCCTTCCCCTAGCTCCTTCCTCTAGCTCCTAGCTCCTTCCTCTAGCTCCTAACCCCTTCCCATAGCTCCTAACCCCTTCCCCTAGCTCCTAACCCCCTTCTCTAGTTCCTAGCCCCTTCCTCTAGCTCCTAGCCCCTTCCCCTAGCTCCTTCCTCTAGCTGCTAGCCCCTTCCTCTAGTTCCTAGCCCCTTCCCCTTCCCCTAGCTCCTAACCCCCTTCTCTAGTTCCTAGCCCCTTCCTCTAGATCCTAGCCCCTTCCCCTAGCGCCTTCTTCTAGCTCCTAGCCCCTTCATCTAGCTACTAGCCCCTTCCCCTAGCTCCTTCCTCTAGCTACTAGCCCCTTCCCCTAGCTCCTTCCTCTAGCTCCTAGCTCCTTCCTCTAGCTCCTAACCCCTTCCCATAGCTCCTAACCCCTTCCCCTAGCTCCTAACCCCCTTCTCTAGTTCCTAGCCCCTTCCTCTAGCTCCTAGCCCCTTCCCCTAGCTCCTTCCTCTAGCTGCTAGCCCCTTCCTCTAGTTCCTAGCCCCTTCCCCTTCCCCTAGCTCCTAACCCCCTTCTCTAGTTCCTAGCCCCTTCCTCTAGATCCTAGCCCCTTCCCCTAGCGCCTTCTTCTAGCTCCTAGCCCCTTCATCTAGCTACTAGCCCCTTCCCCTAGCTCCTTCCTCTAGCTACTAGCCCCTTCCCCTAGCTCCTTCCTCTAGCTCCTAGCTCCTTCCTCTAGCTCCTAACCCCTTCCCATAGCTCCTAACCCCTTCCCCTAGCTCCTAACCCCTTCCCCTAACTTCTTCTCATTTGGTTTTCTCAGATCTGAGGAGGACTCACCCAGCCAGTACTCTCCAGCCACATTACCAAAGCCAGATTTGTAGTGTGCCCAGGGTCTGTAAAAGTTCTCTGTTCCATCCATTCTCCTTTGGAACACCTGAGAGGAGAGAGAGGGCAGAGAGAGAGGGCAGAGAGAGAGAGGGCAGAGAGAGAGAGGGCAGAGAGAGAGGGCAGAGAGAGAGCGAGGGCAGAGAGAGAGGGCAGGGAGAGGATGAGAGAGAGATCGAGAGAGAAGAGATAAGGGGGAGAAGGACAGCGAGGGAAGAGAGGGGGAGGGGGAAGTAGGAACAGAGGTAAGGGAAGGGAGAGAGACACGGGGGAAAGAGAAAGAGGAGGGAGACAGAGAGCGGGGAGAGAGACACGGGGGAAAGAGAAAGAGGAGGGAGACAGAGAGGGGGGAGAGAGACACGGGGGAAAGAGAAAGAGGAGGGAGACAGAGAGCGGGGAGAGAGATGTCATTATCATACGTTTTGCACCACCGACACATCACAAACATCACAGATGATCTATAAAGGTCTCTACTCACAGTCCACCTCCCTCCATCCGTGTTCATGTCACAGTAGACATGCAAGGGGGTGGTGGGACCCCCAGGGTAGATGGTGTACACCCCACTGGGTTTGGTGTTGTCATATTGATAGATGTCATCACAGTTCTGAGGGAGGTAGACCTGAGAGAGGACGGCTACAGGAGCCAGCAGAGACAGGAGCAAAAAGACCTGGGAGACAGGGACAGGGAAAACATTCACACAACATTCAAACAACATTTTAAAAAACATTAAAACAACATTTACTTTACTGTTCAATGTTGTCAGTGTAGTACATGCAGCAAAACAACCCAGAGTAGAGATACATACACACATAACCTCACATAACATTCACACAACTTTAGATCAACACATAACCTCACATAACATTCAGACAACTTTAGATACACACATAACCTCACATAACATTCAGACAACTTTAGATCCACACATAACCACACATAACATTCAGATAACTTTAGACCCACACATAACCTCACATAACATTCAGATAACTTTAGATCCACACATAACCTCACATAACATTCAGACAACTTTAGATCAACACATAACATTCAGATAACTTTAGATCCACACATAACCTCACATAACATTCAGATAACTTTAGATCCACACATAACCTCACATAACATTCAGACAACTTTAGATCAACACATAACATTCAGATAACTTTAGATCCACACATAACCTCACATAACATTCAGATAACTTTAGATCCACACATAACCTCACGTAACATTCAGACAACTTTAGATCCACACATAACCTCACATAACATTCAGATAACTTTAGACCCACACATAACCTCACATAACATTCAGATAACTTTAGATCCACACGTAACCTCACATAACATTCAGACAACTTTAGATCAACACATAACCTCACATAACATTCAGACAACTTTAGATACACACATAACCTCACATAACATTCAGACAACTTTAGATCCACACATAACCACACATAACATTCAGATAACTTTAGACCCACACATAACCTCACATAACATTCAGATAACTTTAGATCCACACGTAACCTCACATAACATTCACACAACTTTAGATCAACACATAACCTCACATAACATTCAGACAACTTTAGATACACACATAACCTCACATAACATTCAGACAACTTTAGATCCACACATAACCACACATAACATTCAGATAACTTTAGACCCACACATAACCTCACATAACATTCAGATAACTTTAGATCCACACATAACCTCACATAACATTCAGACAACTTTAGATCAACACATAACATTCAGATAACTTTAGATCCACACATAACCTCACATAACATTCAGATAACTTTAGATCCACACATAACCTCACATAACATTCAGACAACTTTAGATCAACACATAACATTCAGATAACTTTAGATCCACACATAACCTCACATAACATTCAGATAACTTTAGATCCACACATAACCTCACGTAACATTCAGACAACTTTAGATCCACACATAACCTCACATAACATTCAGATAACTTTAGACCCACACATAACCTCACATAACATTCAGATAACTTTAGATCCACACGTAACCTCACATAACATTCAGACAACTTTAGATCAACACATAACATTCAGATAACTTTAGATCCACACATAACCTCACATAACATTCAGATAACTTTAGATCCACACATAACCTCACATAACATTCAGACAACTTTAGACCCACACATAACCTCACATAACATTCAGACAACTTTAGATCCACACATAACAGTCAGACAACTTTAGATCCACACATAACATTCAGATAACTTTAGATCCACACATAACCTCACATAACATTCAGACAACTTTAGATCCACACATAACCTCACATAACAGTCAGACAACTTTAGATCCACACATAACATTCAGATAACTTTAGATCCACACATAACCTCACATAACATTCAGACAACTTTAGATCCACACATAACCTCACATAACATTCAGACAACTTTAGATCCACACGTAACCTCACATAACATTCAGACTATTAAAACGGTAGAATAAAATGTTTTGAATTATCCACTTACTTTGCATGGATATGGTACATATCATATCAGTGTTAATAGATAAGTCATACCTTCATCCTGAAGAGTGGGTAGTGGTGGACTGTGCTGTGTGTCTGTCTGTCTTATAGCCCCTAACCAAGGCTGCACTACCTGGTCTAAACTAGATGTGGTGGGAACCACACACCTGTCTGTCTGGCTTATAGCCCCTAACCAAGGCTGCACTACCTGGTCTAAACTAGACGTGGTGGGAACCACACACCTGTCTGTCTGGCTTATAGCCCCTAACCAAGGCTGCACTACCTGGTCTAAACTAGAAGTGGTGGGAACCACACACCTGTTTGGTTGTCTTTATGTGTCTGCGTGGGTGTGTGGGTATGTAGCTGGGGAGAGGGAGAGGGGGGCAGGGTGAGAGGGTGGGGGAGTGGGGGACAGGGTGAGAGGGAGGGGGAGTGGCGGACAGGGTGAGAGGGAGGGGGAGTGGGGGACAGGGGGAGAAGGGCACAGGGGGAGAGGGAAAGGGAGGGGGTGAGACAGGGATAGAGGGAGAGGGAAAGAGGGGGAGAAGGGGAGGGGGAGAGGGGTAAAGGGAGGAGGAGGGGGCATGTGCAGAACAGGGGGAGTTATGGGAGTGCCTCTTTCTATCTCTCCCCGCCCACCACCATGTCTATCTCTGACAACCTTTGTAGGTTGGCGTAGTCCATTCCCCCTCCCCGCAGAGACTGCCTCAGCATGCAGAGGACTGCCCCAGTGTTGATGCCTCATTCTGGGGAGAGTGTAAATCTAGCTCCAGGCTTCTCTCTGGGCCTGCTGATGGATGGAAGAAGGCCTCTCGCTCGCTCCCCAGCAGGATTCGTTGATAGGGCGTGTGTGAATGTGTGTGTGTGTGTCATCATAATGTAATGACTCCAAGGTCAGAAGGGACAGAAGATCCATATCCTGTTCACTCCCTTCATTTCCTCTCCTCCCCTCTTTAATACTGCTTCATGGACCTGGAATGAGGGATGGAAGCCAGCGTTGATTAGTGCACACACACACACACACACACACACACACACACACACACACACACACACACACACACACACACACACACACACACACACACACACACACACACACACACACACACACACACAGTCCCTTCACTGTGCAATGCTGGTAAACCCCACCTGGGGGCAGTACTCTCCCTTTCTCTGTCTGACAGTCTGACTGTCTCTCTGACAGTATCTCTGTTTGTCTCTGACTGTCTGGCTGTCTGACTATCTATCTATATGTATGTATGTATGTATGTATGTATGTATGTATGTATGTATGTCTGCCTACCTACCTACCTGTCTGTCTGCCTACCTACCTGTCTGACTGCCTACCTGTCTGTCTGTCTGTCTGTCTGTCTGTCTGCCTATCTCTCTGTCTGGCTGTCTCTCTCTCCTTCTCTGTCTGTTTCTCTGTCTCTCTGTCTCTATGTCTGTTTGCATGCCTGTCTGTCTGTTTTCCCTCCACTCCATATCTCCCTCCCCTACCTCACCTCTCCTCTCTCTTTCCAGTTAGAATATATATATATATATATATATATATATATATATATATATATATATATATATATATCACAGACTATATATATCTCCCTCCATCCCTCTCTCCTGATAGAATATATATATATATATTCACTATATCTCTCCCTCTGTCTCCTGATATAGACTACCATTCAAAAGTTTGGGTCACTTAGAAATGTCCTTCTTTTTTTTGTCCACTAAAATAACATCACATTGATCAGAAATACAGTGTAGACATTGTTAATCTTGTAAGTGACTATTGTAGCTGGAAACGGCAGATTTTTAATGGAACATCTACATAGGCGTACAGAGGCCCATTATCAGCAACCATCACTCCTGTGTTCCAATGGCACGTTGTGTTAGCTAATACAAGTTTATCATTTTAAAAGGCTATTTAATCATTAGAAAAACCTTTTGCAATTATGTTAGCACAGCTGAAAACTGTTGTTCTGATTAAAGAAGCAATAGAACTGGCCTTCTTTAGACTAGTTGAGTATCTGGAGCATCAGCATTTGTGGGTTCGATTACAAACTCAAAATGGCCAGAAAAAAATAACTTTCTTCTGAAACTCGTCAGTCTATTCTTGTTCTGGGAAATGAAGGCTATTCCATGCGAGAAATTGCCAAGAAACTGAAGATCTCGTGCAACGCTCTGTACTACTCCCTTTAAATAACATCGCAAACTGGCTCTAACCAGAATAGAAAGAGGAGTGGGAGGCCCCGGTGCACAACTGATTAAGAGGACAAGTACATTACAGTGTCTAGTTTGAGAAGCAGACGTCTCACAAATCCTCAACTAGGAGCTTCATTAAATAGTAACCAAAAAAACACCAGTCTCAATGTCAACAGTGGAGAGACGACTCCGGGATGAGTTCCTCTGTGTTCTTTTTCTTCATCTTTACTTTTTTTTGGCCAGTCTGGCTTTTTCTTTGCAACTCTGCCTAGAAGGATCCTGGTGTCACCTATGTCTTATATTAAACATATTCAGTTACCACACACACACACACACACACACACACACACACACACACACACACACACACACACACACACACACACACACACACACACACACACACACACACACACACACACACACACACACACACACACACACACACACACAAACACACACACACACAAATACACATGGCTAAAAGTATGTGGACAGATGCTCGTCAAACATCTCATTCAAACCTCATGTGTATTAATATGGAGTTGATCCCCCATTTGCTGCCTTGACAGCCTCCACTCTTCTGGGAGGGCTTTCCACTAGATGTTGGAACATTGCTGCTATAACAGCCTCCACTCTTCTGGGAAGGTTTTCCACTAGATGTTGGAACATTGCTGCTATAACAGCATCCACACTTCTGGGAAGCCTTTCCACTAGATGTTGGAACATTGCTGCTATAACAGCATCCACTCTTCTGGGAAGGCTTTCCACTAGATGTTGGAACATTGCTGCTATAACAGCCTCCACTCTTCTGGGAAGGCTTTCCACTAGATGTTGGAACATTGCTGCTATAACAGCCTCCACTCTTCTGGGAAGCCTTTCCACTAGATGTTGGAACATTGCTGCAGGGACTTGCTCCGATTCAGCCAAGAGCATCAGTGAGGTCAGGCACTGATGTTGTGCGATTAGGCCTGACTCGCAGTCTGCGTTCCAATTCATCCCAAAGGTGTTCGATGAGGTTGCGGTCAGGGCTCTTTGCAGGCCAATCAAATTCTTCCACACCGAACCTGACATTTGGACCTCGTTTTGTGCAGGGGGGGTGTTGTCCTACTGAAACAGGAACGGGCCTTCCCCAAAGTGCTGCCAAGTTGGGAGCACAGAATTTTCAAGCATGTCATTGTGTGCTGTAGCGTTAAGATTTCCCTTCACTGCAACTAAGGGGCCCAAACCATAAAAAAAACAGCCCCACACCATTATTCCTCCTCCACCAAACTTTACAGTTGGCACTATACACATTGGGGCAGGTAGCGTTCTCCTGGCATCCTCCAAACCCAGATTAGTCCATGGGACTGATGCCATATGGTCTCGCATGATTCATCACTTCAGACGTGTTTCCACTGCTCCAGTCCAATGGTGGCGAGCTTTCCACCACTCCAGCCAACGCTTGGCATTGCGCATGGTGACCTTAGGCTTGTGTACAGCTGCTCGGCCATGGAAACCCATTTCATGAAGCTCACGACGAACAGTTATTGTGCTGACGTGGCTTCCAGAGGAAGTTTGAAACTCGGTAGTGAGTGTTGCAACCGAGAACAGACCATTTTTAAGCGCTTCAGCACTCTGCGGTCTCGTTCTGTCAGCTTGTGTGGCCTACCACTTTGCATCTGAGCCGTTGTTGCTCCTAGACATTTCCACTTAACAATAACAGCACTTACAGTTGACCGGGGCAGCTCTAGCAGGGCAAAAATTTAACAAACTGACTTGTTGGAAAGGTGGCATCCTATGACGATGACAAGTTGAAAGTCCCTGAGCTCTTCAGTAAAGCCATTCTACTGCCAATGTTTGTCTATGGAGATTGCATGGCTGTGTGCTCGAGTTTAAACACCTGTCAGCAAAGGGTGTGGCTGAAATAGACGAATCCACTAATTTGTCAACCACAGGAGGATGGTGAGGGGAGGATGGCTCATAATAATGGCCGGAACATCGCAAATGAAATGGCATCAAACACCTGGAAACCATGGAAACCATGTGTTTGATGTATTTGTTACCCTTCCACTGATTCCGCTCCTGTCATCACCAAGTGCCTTGTGCCACCAACATCCTGTTATCACCAAGAGCCTGTCATCACCAACATCCTGTCATCACCAACATCCTGTTATCACCAACATCCTGTTATCACCACGAGCCTGGTGCCACCAACATCCTGTTATCACCAACATCCTGTCATCACCAACATACTGTCATCACCAACATCCTGTCATCACCAACATCCTGTTATCACCAACAGCCTGTTATCACCAACACCCTGTCATCAACAAGAGCCTGGTTCCACAAACATCCTGTTATCACCAACATCCTGTTATCACCAACTTCCTGTCATCACCAACTTCCTGTCATCACCAAAATCCTGTCATCACCAACATCCTGTCATTACCAACATCCTGTTATCACCAACATCCTGTCATCACCAACATCCGGTCATCACCAACATCTTGTTATCCCAACATCCTGTTATCACCAACATCCTGTTATCACCAACACCCTGTCATCACCAACATCCTGTTATCACCAACATCCTGTTATCACCAACTTCCTGTCATCACCAACTTCCTGTCATCACCAAAATCCTGTCATCACCAACATCCTGTCATTACCAACATCCTGTTATCACCAACATCCTGTCATCACCAACATCCGGTCATCACCAACATCTTGTTATCCCAACATCCTGTTATCACCACGAGCCTGGTGCCACCAACATCCTGTTATCACCAACATCCTGTCATCACCAACATACTGTCATCACCAACATCCTGTCATCACCAACAGCCTGTCATCACCAACACCCTGTCATCACCAACAGCCTGTTATCACCAACACCCTGTCATCAACAAGAGCCTGGTTCCACCAACATCCTGTTATCACCAACATCCTGTTATCACCAACTTCCTGTCATCACCAACTTCCTGTCATCACCAAAATCCTGTCATCACCAACATCCTGTCATTACCAACATCCTGTTATCACCAACATCCTGTCATCACCAACATCCGGTCATCACCAACATCTTGTTATCCCAACATCCTGTTATCACCAACATCCTGTTATCACCAATAGCCTGTTATCACCAACCTCCTGTCATCACCAACATCCTGTTATCACCAACTTCCTGTCATCACCAACTTCCTGTCATCACCAACATCCTGTTATCACCAACATCCTGTTATCACCAACATCCTGTCATCACCAACATCCGGTCATCACCAACATCCTGTCATCACCAACATCCTGTTATCACCAAGAGCCTGTTTTCACCAACATCCTGTTATCACCAACATCCTGTAATCACCAACATCCTGTCATCACCAACATCCTGTTATCACCAAGAGCCTGTTTTCACCAACATTCTGTTATCACCAATAGCCTGTTATCACCAACATTCTGTTATCACCAATAGCCTGTCATCACCAACATCCTGTCATCACCAACATCCGGTCATCACCAACATCTTGTTATCCCAACATCCTGTTATCACCAATAGCCTGTCATCACCAACATCCTGTTATCACCAATAGCCTGTTATCACCAACATCCTGTTATCACCAATAGCCTGTCATCACCAACTTCCTGTCATCACCAACATCCGGTCATTACCAACATCTTGTTATCCCAACATCCTGTTGTCATGGAGTGTATTTCTGTTGATAGATGTGTGTGTGTGTGTGTGTGTGTGTGTGTGTGTGTGTGTGTGTGTGTGTTGGCAGGACAGCTTATTAAAGAATCATCTGCTTCCATCTCCTGTATCCTACTGAGCAACAAGCTGGTCACACACACACACACACACACACACACACACACACACACACACACACACACACACACACACACACACACACACACACACACACACACACACACACACACACACACACACACACAACCAGTTCAATCTGTGTTGTAGATGAGGGTTACACACAGACACATCTCTCTCTCTCTCTCTCTCGCTCTCTCTCTCTCTCTGTCTCTCTCCATCTCCCTCTCTCTCTCTGTCTCTCTCCATCTCCCTCTCTCTCTCTGTCTCTCTCCATCTCCCTCTCTCTCTCTGTCTCTCTCCATCTCCCTCTCTCTCTCTGTCTCTCTCCATCTCTCTCTCAATTCAATTCAATTCAATTCAAGGGCTTTATTGGCATGGGAAACATGTGTTAACATTGCCAAAGCAAGTGAGGTAGATAATATATGAAGTGAATATATAAAGTGAAATAAACAATAAAATTAACAGTAAACATTACACATACAGAAGTTTCAAAACAATAAAGACATTACAAATGTCATATTGTATTTTTACAGTGTTTTAACAATGTACAAATGGTTAAAGGACACAAGATAAAATAAATAAGCATAAATATGGGTTGTATTTACAATGGTGTGTGTTCTTCACTGGTTGCCCTTGTCTCGTGGCAACAGGTCACAAATATTGCTGCTGTGATGGCACACTGTGGAATTTCACCCAGTAGATATGGGAGTTTATCAAAAGTGGATTTGTTTTCGAATTCTTTGTGGATCTGTGTAATCTGAGGGAAATATGTCTCTCTAATATGGTCATACATTGGGCAGGAGGTTAGGAAGTGCAGCTCAGTTTCCACCTCATTTTGTGCGCAGTGAGCACATAGTCTGTCTTCTCTTGAGAGCCAAGTCTGCCTACGGCGGCCTTTCTCAATAGCAAGGCTATGCTCACTGAGTCTGTACATAGCCAAAGCTTTCCTTAATTTTGGGTCAGTCACAGTGGTCAGGTATTCTGCCGCTGTGTACTCCCTGTTTAGGGCCAAATAGCATTCTAGTTTGCTCTGTTTTTTTGTTAATACTTTCCAATGTGTCAAGTAATTATCTTTTTGTTTTCTCATGATTTGGTTGGGTCTAATTGTGCTGTTGTCCTGGGGCTCTGTAGGGTGTGTTTGTGTTTGTGAACAGAGCCACAGGACCAGCTTGCTTAGGGGACTCTTCTCCAGGTTAATCTCTCTGAAGGTGATGGCTTTGTTATGGAAGGTTTGGGAATCACTTCCTTTTAGGTGGTTATAGAATTTAACGGCTCTTTTCTGGATTTTGATCATTAGTGGGTATCGGCCTAATTCTGCTCTGCATGCATTATTTGGTGTTTTACGTTGTACACGGAGGGAGGATATTTTTGCAGAATTCTGCGTGCAGAGTCTCAATTTGGTGTTTGTCCCATTTTGTGAAGTCTTGATGAGCGGACCCCAGACCTCACAACCATAAAGGACAATGGGTTCTGTCACTGATTCAAGTATTTTTAGCCAAATCCTAATTGGTATGTTGAAATTTATGTTCCTTTTCTCTCAGATCGTTCACAGCTTTGTGGAAGTTACCTGTGGCGCTGATGTTTAGGCCAAGGTATGTACAGTTTTTTGTGTGCTCTAGGGCAACAGTTTCTAGATGGAATTTGTATTTGTGGTCCTGGTGACTGGACCTTTTTTGGAACACCATTATTTAGGTCTTACTGAGATTTACTGTTAGGGCCCAGGTCTGACAGAATCTGTGCAGAAGATCTAGGTACTGCTGTAGGCCCTCCTTGGTTGGTGACAGAAGCACCAGATCATCAGCAAATAGCAGACATTTGACTTCGGATTCTAGTAGGGTGAGGCTGTGTGTTTTTGCCAATTTTAACCGCACACTTGTTGTTTGTTTACATGGATTTTATAATGTCGTATGTTTTACCCCCAACACCACTTTCCATCAGTTTGTATAGCAGACCCTCATGCCAGATTGAGTCGAAGGCTTTTTTGAAATCAACAAAGCATGAGAAGACTTAGCCTTTGTTTTGTTTTGTTTGGTTGTCAATTAGGGTGTGCAGGGTGAATACATGGTCTGTTGTACGGTAATTTGGTAGAAAGCCAATTTGACATTTTCTCAGTACATTGTTTTCATTGAGGAAATGTACAAGTCTGCTGTTAATGATAATGCAGAGGATTTTCCCAAGGTTACTGTTGACGCATATTCCACGGTAGTGATTGGGGTCAAATTTGTCTCCACTTTTGTGGATTGGGGTGATCAGTCCTTGTTTCCAAATATTGGGGAAGATGCCAGAGCTAAGGATGATGTTAAAGAGTTTTAGTATAGCCAATTGGAATTTGTTGTCTGTATATTTGATCATTTCATTGAAGATACCATCAACACCACAGGCCTTTTTGGGTTGGAGGGTTTTATTTTGTCCTGTAACTCATTCAATGTAATTGGAGAATCCAGTGGGTTCTGGTAGTCTTTAATAGTTTATTCTAAGATTTGTATTTGATCATGTACATATTTTTGCTCTTTATTCTTTGTTATAGAGCCAAAAAGATTGGAGAAGTGGTTTACCCATACATCTCCATTTTGGATAGATCATTCTTCGTGTTGTTGTTTGTTTAGTGTTTTCCAATTTTCCCAGAAGTGGTTAGAGTCTATGGATTCTTCAATTACAGTGCCTTGCGAAAGTATTCGGCCCCCTTGAACTTTGCGACCTTTTGCCACATTTCAGGCTTCAAACATAAAGATATAAAACTGTATTTTTTTGTGGAGAATCAACAACAAGTGGGACACAATCATGAAGTGGAACGACATTTATTGGATATTTCAAACTTTTTTAACAAATCAAAAACTGAAAAATTGGGCGTGCAAAATTATTCAGCCCCCTTAATTAATACTTTGTAGCGCCACCTTTTGCTGCGATTACAGCTGTAAGTCGCTAGGGGTATGTCTCTATCAGTTTTGCACATCGAGAGACTGAAATGTTTTCCCATTCCTCCTTGCAAAACAGCTCGAGCTCAGTGAGGTTAACGAGTACATTTGCATTTCCAGGTGTCTACTTTAGACATCTGCGTCTCAAGTAGGAGCAAGAAGTTAACTATTAAAGCTTTAAACCGCTCACTTGAAGCTTCACTCATGCATAAGTTATACTTAAACCCCAAATTGTTCTCCAGTAGATCATTAAGAAAGACGTATCCTTTGTTCAAAAATGTCCTTTTTGCCTTCATACAGATTACAACTTCTCATTTCCTACTAATTGAAAAGGACATTTTGTTTAAAGTATCGCCCTTTCTTCAACAAGCCAAACAACGCTGGTTACAATTTCAGTTTTTTCCCCCAGAACAAATATTACAACAAATGTAATGGTTAAACTCAAATATACTGATTAATAAAAACTATTCTTTATGGATAAAAAAAGGTATTATATTTATATATGATATTATGAATAGAAATTGAGGAGTTGTGTGACATATGCAGTTATCAAAAATATATGTGAATAGCTGCTCCATCCAAACTTACAACCAACTGATTGCAGCACGACCACAAACATGGAGGAGGCAAGTGGAAAAGGCAGAAGCTATTTTATGCAAGGTAGATGTCAATTCTTCATGGCTAGCTAGCTAGATAATCATTATTCATGGGTAGCTAGCTAGCTAATAATTATTCATGGGTAGCTAGCTAGATAATAATTCTTCATGGGTAGCTAGCTAGATAATAATTATTAATGGGTAGCTAGCTAGATAACAATTATTAATGGGTAGCTAGCCAGATAACAATTATTAATGGGTAGCTAGCTAGAAAATAATTATTCATGGGTAGCTAGCTAGATAACAATTATTAATGGGTAGCTAGCTAGATAATAATTCTTCATGGGTAGCTAGCTAGCTAATAATTCTTCATGGGTAGCTAGCTAGCTAATAATTCTTCATGGGTAGCTAGCTAGCTAATAATTCTTCATGGGTAGCTAGCTAGCTAATACTTCTTCATGGGTAGCTAGCTAGCTAATAATTATTCATGGGTAGCTAGCTAGCTAATCATTATTTGAGGCTATCTGGCTAGCAGTAGCAGCTAGCCAGTTAGCCCTATTGACTTACTTGCTATTTACACACACTGCAGTGGTTATTGTGGGCCGGTAAACATGCAGAAATTACCACATCATGTATTTGTTAATGAATCAGATAAAACATTGTAGTCAGGGAATATATGAGATGTGAATAGCCAACATTTCATTCCAAAGTCAGAGTGTATTTTCTCTCGCTTCAGCTCAAACAATGGCCGCCATTGATTTCGATACATTTGTGTAATTTTTTAAGTGGTTGCTTCATATTTCTGTGCATTCCATTGAAGCTTGCATGGATGCTTCAAAATATGTACAAACGGAGTGCAGATTTGCGTGCTTGGAGCACAGTGTCTCTCCCCTCCTTCACCTTCTCTAACCTCTACCTCCAAATCTCCCAATCTCTCCTCTCCTTCACCTTCTCTAACCTCTACCTCCAAATCTCCCAATCTCTCCTCTCCTTCACCTTCTCTAACCTCTACCTCCAAATCTCCCAATCTCTCCCCTCCTTCACCTTCTCTAACCTCCACCTCCAAATCTCCCAATCTCTCCTCCCCTTCACCTTCTCTAACCTCTACCTCCAAATCTCCCAATCTCTCCTCTCCCCTCCTTCACCTTCTCTAACCTCTACCTCCAAATCTCCCAATCTCTCCTCTCCTTCACCTTCTCTAACCTCTACCTCCAAATCTCCCAATCTCTCCCCTCCTTCACCTTCTCTAACCTCTACCTCCAAATCTCCCAATCTCTCCTCTCCTTCACCTTCTCTAACCTCTACCTCCAAATCTCCCAATCTCTCCCCTCCTTCACCTTCTCTAACCTCTACCTCCAAATCTCTCCTCTCCCATTCTCCCCCTCTCTAACTCCTACCTTCTCTCAACCTCTCTGCTTCTATACCCCTACTCCCTTTTTCTCTGTACTCCCCTCTCTCTCTCTCTCTCTCTCTCTGTGCAGTGAGTGTGGGTCCGTTTGACCACTCTAAAATATTGATGATTGAATAACTACTCTGTTTCTGCTCCCTTTCTCTCCTCTCTCTCTCTCTCTCGCTCCTTCTCTCCACTCCCTCCCTCCCTTTCTCTCCTCTCTCTCTCGCTCCTTCTCTCCACTCCCTCCCTCCCTTTCTCTCCTCTCTCTCTCGCTCCTTCTCTCCTCTCCCTCCCTCCCTTTCTCTCCTCTCTCTCTCGCTCCTCTCTCTCTCCTCTCTCTCTCTCTCTCTCTCTCTCTCCACTCCCTCCCTCCCTTTCTCTCCTCTCTCTCTCGCTCCTTCTCTCCACTCCCTCCCTCCCTTTCTCTCCTCTCTCTCTCGCTCCTTCTCTCCCTTCTCTCACCAGTCGGGTTGGTTCAACCTCACTAAACTGAATGATGTTCTCGCTCACACCTCTCTGTCCAATCCCTCTCTCCCATTCCTCTTTCTCACAGGGGGTCTCATTTAACTGCTGTGAAATATTAATCAAATTGATATCTGAGAGAGAGAGAGAAAGAGAGAGAGAGAGAGAACGAGGGATGGAGAGAAAGAGGGATGAGAGAAAGAGGGATGGAGAGAAAGAGGGATAGATGATAGACAGATAGAGAGAGAGAGAGAGAGAGAGAGAGAAAGAGGGATAGATGATAGACAGATAGATTAATAAAAAATGAAGGACTAAAAATTATGCTTTCAGAATCTCCCTGAGCTTCTCTTTCTCTGGTGTGTGTGTCTGTGTGTGTGTGTGTGTGTGTGTGTGTGTGTGTGTGTGTGTGTGTGTGATTCCGGAGTGCCGTCTGGAAAAGCACAGCCTCTCTTCCGCTGCAGAGGGAACACCAAGCCAGGAGACTGGTTCTACGCCAGGAGAGAGAGAGAGAGAGAGAGAGAGAGAGAGAGAGAGAGAGAGAGAGAGAGAGAGAGAGAGAGAGAGAGAGAGAGAGAGAGAGAGAGAGAGAGGGGGGGGGGGGTTGCCTAGCACCAGGGGAAGGATGGAGAACCTGTGCCAGGAGAGAGAAGAGGACGGAGAGAAGAAGAGAAAGGAGGGGGGAACACGAGCACCAGGGAAGGATGGAGACTCTGTCAGACTGGGGCCATGCCAGGACATGATACACTGGAGAGGAAGAGAGGGGGTGGAGGAGGAGAAGGAGGAAGAGGAGGAGGAGGAGGAGGAGGAGGAGGAGAGGGTGGAGGAGAGGAGAAAGAGAAGTAGAAATGGAGGAAGACAGTGAAAAAAAGAGAGGAGAAAAAATGAGGAGAGATTGTCACCAACGTCTTAACAACATCAATATAATATAACCACATTCTGTCACAACAACATCAATATAATATAACCACATTCCAACATCACAACAACATCAATATAATATAACCACATTCTGTCACAACAACATCAATATAATATAACCACATTCTGTCACAACAACATCAATATAATATAACCACATTCTGTCACAACAACATCACTATAATATAACCACATTCTGTCACAACAACATCAATATAATATAACCACATTCTGTCACAACAACATCAATATAATATAACCACATTCTGTCACAACAACATCAATATAATATAACCACATTCTGACACAACATCATCAATATAATATAACCACATTCCAACATCACAACAACATCAATATAATATAACCACATTCTGTCACAACAACATCAATATAATATAACCACATTCTGTCACAACAACATCAATATAATATAACCACATTCCAACATCACAACAACATCAATATAATATAACCACATTCCAACATCACAACATCATCAATATAATATAACCACATTCTGTCACAACAACATCAATATAATATAACCACATTCTGTCACAACAACATCAATATAATATAACCACATTCTGTCACAACATCATCAATATAATATAACCACATTCTGTCACAACAACATCAATATAATATAACCACATTCTGTCACAACAACATCAATATAATATAACCACATTCTGTCACAACAACATCAATATAATATAACCACATTCTGTCACAACATCATCAATATAATATAACCACATTCTGTCACAACAACATCAATATAATATAACCACATTCTGTCACAACAACATCAATATAATATAACCACATTCTGTCACAACAACATCAATATAATATAACCACATTCTGTCACAACAACATCAATATAATATAACCACATTCTGTCACAACATCATCAATATAATATAACCACATTCTGTCACAACAACATCAATATAATATAACCACATTCTGTCACAACAACATCAATATAATATAACCACATTCTGTCACAACAACATTAATATAATATAACCACATTCTGTCACAACAACATCAATATAATATAACCACATTCTGTCACAACAACATCAATATAATATAACCACATTCTGTCACAACAACATCGATATAATATAACCACATTCCAACATCACAACAACATCAATATAATATAACCACATTCTGTCACAACAACATCAATATAATATAACCACATTCCAACATCACAACAACATCAATATAATATAACCACATTCTGTCACAACAACATCAATATAATATAACCACATTCTGTCACAACAACATCAATATAATATAACCACATTCTGTCACAACAACATCAATATAATATAACCACATTCTGTCACAACAACATCAATATAATATAACCACATTCCAACATCACAACAACATCAATATAATATAACCATATTCTGTCAAAATAGAGGACAGACGCATGGCGGTGAGCCATCTCTCCTTCGTCTCCTCCTCCCTCCGTCCATCTCTCCTTCGTCTCCTCCTCCCTCCGTCCATCTCCCCTTCGTCTCCTCCTCCCTCCGTCCATCTCCCCTTCGTCTCCTCCCTCCGTCCATCTCTCCTTTCATCGCCTCCTTCTTCCTTCCATCTCCTCCCTCCCTCCATCTACCTCTTTATCCCTCCCTCCCTCCCTCCATCTCACTCTACGTTAGTAGTCTGTTCATTATGTGTGTGTTTATCATGGATTCAGGACAGTAGGGGTCGTGACTTGGAAATAATAAGACACAATTATTGTGAGTCATAGTCTAATGCCACACACACACACACACACACACACACACACACACACACACACACACACACACACACACACACACACACACACACACACACACACACACACACACACACACACACACACACACACACACACACACAAATACACACACACACACACACACAAATACACACACACACACACACACACAAATACACACACATAAATACACACACACACACATAAATACACACACATAAATACACACACACTTCCCATGCTTTCCCTTTTTAGACTCTTTCAGACTGTTTTTTCAGATCTTATTTTCTTTGTTGATTTGGTTATGCATCTCCCTCCTCTCCTCCTCCCCTCCTCTCCTCCTCTCCTCCTCTCTTTCTCTACTCCCCTCCTCTACTGCTTCTCCTTCATCTGCCTCCTCTCCTCCTCTCTTTCTCTACTCCCCTCCTCTACTGCTTCTCCTTCATCTGCCTCCTCTCCTCCTCTCTTTCTCTACTCCCCTCCTCTACTGCTTCTCCTTCATCTGCCTCCTCCTCTCCTCCTCCTCTCCTCCTCCCCTCCTCTCCTCCTCTCTTTCTCTACTCCCCTCCTCTACTGCTTCTCCTTCATCTCCCTCCTCCTCTCCTCCTCCTCTCTTCCTCTCCTCCTCCTCTCCTCCTCCACTGCTTCTCCTTCATCTCCCTCCTCTCCTCCTCTCTTTCTCTACTGTTTCTTCTCCTCCACTGCTTCTCCTTCATCTGCCTCCTCCTCTCCACTCCCCCTCCTCCCCTCCTCTACTGCTTCTCCTTCATCTCCCTCCTCCCATCCTCCTCTCCTCCTCTCTTCCTCTCCTCCTCCTCTCCTCCTCTACTGCTTCTCCTTCATCTGCCTCCTCCTCTCCTCCTCTGCTGCTTCTCCTTCATCTCCCTCCTCCTCTCCTCCTCCTCTCTTCCTCTCCTCCTCCTCTCCTCCTCCACTGCTTCTCCTTCATCTGCCTCCTCCTCTCCTTCTCTCTTCCTCTCCTCTACTGCTTCTCCTTCATCTGCCTCCTCCTCTCCTCCTCTCCTCCTCTCTTTCTCTACTGTTTCTTCTCCTCCACTGCTTCTCCTTCATCTCCCTCCTCTCCTCCTCTCTTTCTCTACTGTTTCTTCTCCTCTACTGATTCTCCTTCATCTCCCATGTCCTCCCTCTCTCCTCCTCCTGTAATCTGTTCCAGTGTGTACAGATGTAACAGAGGTTGACAGATCTCCAGTGGTGTCCTACAGCTCAACTGGTCAGTACGTTGTCAAGGAGGGCGGTCAGGTGTGTTGGGGTCAGAGGACCACCGGTTGGAGCCCAGTAAGGGGACAAGGACAGTGGAGGAAGAGAAGCTGTTAGCAACACACTGACGCTGGTCTCACAGTAACAACAGACAGTTAGATGGTAAACAGGGACATTTATCCTCTCCTCTCCTCTCCTCTCCTCTCCTCTCCTCTCCTCTCTTCTCTTCTCTTCTCTTCTCTTCTCCTCTCCTCTCCTCTCCTCTCCTCTGTTCCAGAAATAACAGCAGACTGATAGATGGTAAACAGGAACATTTATTTCAGGTTTAACATAAAGAACCATGCTGTCTCTCTCAACACATTATCAATATTATATAGAGGCCCAAATGATACCTTATTCCCTATATAGTGCACTTCTATAGACCAGAGCAAAATTCTCTATATAGTGCACTTCTATAGACCAGAGCTCTATTCTCTACATAGTGCACTTCTATAGACCAGAGCTCTATTCTCTACATAGTGCACTTCTATAGACCAGAGCTCTATTCTCTACATAGTGCACTTCTATAGACCAGAGCTCTATTCTCTACATAGTGCACTTCTATAGACCAGAGCCCTATATTTCCTATATAGTGCACTACATTAGACCAGAGCCCTATTCCCGATATAGTGCACTACATTAGACCAGAGCCCTATTCCCTATATAGTGCACTACATTAGACCAGAGCCCTTTTCCCTATATAGTGCACTACTTTGGGCTCTGGTCATAAAGTAGAACAACATATTCAACTTCTGTGTCTCTTTCTTTTCTCCACAACCCCAGACTGTCTCCACGACCCCAGACTGTCTCCACAACCCCAGACTGTCTCCACAACCCCAGACTGTCTCCACAACCCCAGACTGTTTCCATCTTCAGTCAGAATGTATTTTCCTCAAATATATAGACACACCAACTGTCCCAGATACAGGCTCTCTCTCTCTATATATAGATATAGTCCATCAGTCCTCCTCCTCCTCCTCTCTCTATAGATATAGTCCATCAGTCCTCCTCCTCTCTCTATAGATATAGTCCATCAGTCCTCCTCCTCTCTCTATAGATATAGTCCATCAGTCCTCCTCCTCTCTCTAGAGATATAGTCCATCAGTACTCCTCCTCTCTCTATAGATATAGTCCATCAGTCCTCCTCCTCTCTCTAGAGATATAGTCCATCAGTACTCCTCCTCTCTCTATAGATATAGTCCATCAGTCCTCCTCCTCTCCCTAGAGATATAGTCCATCAGTCCTCCTCCTCTCTCTAGAGATATAGTCCATTAGTCCTCCTCCTCTCTCTAGAGATATAGTCCATCAGTCCTCCTCCTCTCTCTAGAGATATAGTCCATCAGTCCTCCTCCTCCTCCTCTCTCTCTCTAGAGATATAGTCCATCAGTTCTCCTTCTCCTCCTCTCTCTATGGAGATATAGTCAATCAGTCCTCCTTCTCCTCCTCTCTCTAGAGATATAGTCCATCAGTCCTCCTCCTCTCTCTAGAGATATAGTCCATCAGTCCTCCTCCTCTCTCTAGAGATATAGTCCATCAGTACTCCTCCTCCTCCTCTCTCTCTCTAGAGATATAGTCCATTAGTCCTCCTTCTCCTCCTCTCTCTCTCTAGAGATATAGTCCATCAGTTCTCCTTCTCCTCCTCTCTCTATAGAGATATAGTCCATTAGTCCTCATTCTCCTCCTCTCTCTCTCTAGACATATAGTCCATCAGTCCTCCTTCTCCTCTCTCTAGAGATATAGTCAATCAGTCCTCCTTCTCCTCCTCTCTCTATAGAGATATAGTCCATCAGTCCTCCTTCTCCTCCTCTCTCTAGAGATATAGTCCATCAGTCCTCCTTCTCCTCCTCTCTCTAGAGATATAGTACATCAGTCCTCCTTCTCCTCTTCTCTCTCTATAGAGATAAAGTCCACCAGTCCTCCTTCTCCTCCTCTCTCTCTATAGATAGTCCATCAGTCCTCCTTCTCCTCCTCCCCTCCTCTTCTTCCTCTCAAGATATAGTCATCAGTCTCTCACCCACTCCCCTCCCACTCCCCCTCCTCCTCCTCTCTCTGTATAGAGATATAGTCCGTCAGTCTCTCTCCTCTCCTCTCCCTCCTCCCCTCCTCTCCTCCTCTATCCATCGCTCTGTATAACATGAAACAGGGTCACGTTATAGATGACCTGATGTCCATTGTTCCATGTGTAGAGGGCCCTCTCTCTGGGGTTGTAGTCCATCATGGAGATGTGAGAGTACTGGTTGTGGAAGGGGATGTCTGTGTACTCATAGCTGGAGGAGTTGGTGTGGTAAGCAAAGTGGACCTTAGCTCCGGCAAGATGGGAGTTGGTGACGTACAGGGTACCACAGATCATGAAGGTCTCCCCTGCGCTGCGTTTAGGAAACCCTGTGTCCCAACTCTGGAGAATGTCGAGAGAACGAGGATCCAACCGACTGACCTGGAGAGAGGGAGGGAGGGGGTGAGGGAGGAAGGAAGGAAGTAAGTAAGGAAGGAAGGAAGGAAGGAAGGAAGGAAGGAAGGGAGGAAGGGAGGGAGGGAACGACGGGGTGAGGGAGGGAGGGGGTGAGGGAGGGAGGGATGGAGGGAGGGAACGACGGGGTGAGGGAGGGAGGGGGTGAGGGAGGGAGGGATGGAGGGAGGGGGTGAGGGGGGAGGGGGTGATGGGGGAGAGAGGAAGGGAGGGAACGAGGGGTGAGGGAGGGAGGGAGGGAACAAGTGGGTGAGGGAGGGAGGGAGGGAACGAGGGGGGTGAGGGGGAGGGGGTGATGGGGGAGGGAGGAAGGGAGGGAGGGAACGAGGGGGTGAGGGAGGGAGGGAGATAAAGGAGAGAGAGATGTGACCTTCGACACACACACATCCTCCCTACCAGTATGTTAGAGATGTAGACTAGCTACCAGTATGTTAGAGATGTAGACTACCTACCAGTATGTTGGAGGTGTAGACTACCTACCAGTATGTTAGAGATGTAGACTACATACCAGTATGTTAGAGATGTAGACTACCTACCAATATGTTAGAGATGTAGACTACCTACCAGTAGAGGTGTAGACTACCTACCAGTATAGATGTAGACTACCTACCAGTAGAGATGTAGACTACCTACCAGTATGTTAGAGGTGTAGACTACCTACCAGTAGAGGTGTAGACTACCTACCAGTAGAGATGTAGACTACCTACCAGTATGTTAGAGGTGTAGACTACTACCAGTAGAGATGTAGACTACCTACCAGTAGAGATGTAGACTACCTACCAGTATGTTAGAGGTGTAGACTACCTACCAGTATGTTAGAGGTGTAGACTACCTACCAGTAGAGATGTAGACTACCTACCAGTATGTTAGAGGTGTAGACTACCTACTAGTATGTTAGAGGTGTAGACTACCTACCAGTAGAGGTGTAGACTACCTACCAGTATGTTAGAGGTGTAGACTACCTACCAGTATGTTAGAGGTGTAGACTACCTACCAGTATGTTAGAGATGTAGACTACCTACCAGTATGTTAGAGATGTAGACTACCTACCAGTACGTTAGAGGTGTAGACTACCTACCAGTATGTTAGAGATGTAGACTACATACCAGTATGTTAGAGATGTAGACTACCTACCAGTATGTTAGAGATGTAGACTACCTACCAGTATGTTAGAGATGTAGACTACCTACCAGTATGTTAGATGTGTAGACTACCTACCAGTATGTTGGAGATGTAGACTACCTACCAGTACGTTAGAGGTGTAGACTATCTACCAGTATGTTAGAGATGTAGACTACATACCAGTATGCTAGAGATGTAGACTACCTACCAATATGTTAGAGATGTAGACTACCTACCAGTAGAGGTGTAGACTACCTACCAGTATGTTAGAGGTGTAGACTACTACCAGTAGAGGTGTAGACTACCTACCAGTATGATAGAGGTGTAGACTACTACCAGTATGATAGAGATGTAGACTACCTACCAGTAGAGATGTAGACTACCTACCAGTATGTTAGAGGTGTAGACTACCTACCAATATGTTGGAGGTGTAGACTACCTACCAGTATGTTAGAGGTGTAGACTACCTACCAGTATGTTAGAGATGTAGACTACCTACCAGTATATTAGAGATGTAGACTACCTACCAGTACGTTAGAGGTGTAGACTATCTACCAGTATGTTAGAGATGTAGACTATCTACCAGTATGTTGGAGGTGTAGACTACCTACCAGTATGTTAGAGATGTAGACTACCTACCAGTAGGTTAGAGATGTAGACTACCTACCAGTATGTTAGAGGTGTAGACTACATACCAGTATGTTGGAGGTGTAGACTACCTACCAGTATGTTAGAGGTGTAGACTACCTACCAGTATGTTAGAGGTGTAGACTACCTACCAGTACGTTAGAGGTGTAGACTACCTACCAGTATGTTAGAGGTGTAGACTACCTACCAGTATGTTAGAGATGTAGACTACCTACCAGTATGTTAGAGGTGTAGACTACATACCAGTATGTTGGAGGTGTAGACTACCTACCAGTATGTTAGAGATGTAGACTATCTACCAGTATGTTGGAGGTGTAGACTACCTACCAGTATGTTAGAGATGTAGACTACCTACCAGTATGTTAGAGATGTAGACTACCTACCAGTATGTTAGAGGTGTAGACTACCTACCAGTATGTTGGAGGTGTAGACTACCTACCAGTATGTTGGGGGTGTAGACTACCTACCAGTATGTTAGAGGTGTAGACTACCTACCAGTATGTTAGAGGTGTAGACTACCTACCAGTATGTTCCCAGCGTTAGCTATGGAGGTGTAGACTGCCCAGAAGCCGGTCTCATCAGCCATCAGGTCTATGTCAGAAGACCCCCCCCAGCTGTAGGGGAAGGTGTTGTTGTAACCTGCTCCACTCAGACTCCTCTGGAGCACCACGTTACGGGATCGGAAGTGGTACTGCACCTACGGGACAGGGGGTCAGAGAGATGACAGGGGGTCAGAGAGAGGACAGGGGGTCAGAGAGAGGACAGGGGGTCAGAGAGAGAGGACATGGGGTCAGAGAGAGGACAGGGGGTCAAAGAGAGAGGACAGGGGGTCAGAGGACAGGGGGTCAGAGAGAGGACAGGGGGTCAGAGGACAGGGGGTCAGAAGACAGGGGGTCAGAGAGAGGACAGGGGGACAGAGAGAGGACAGGGGGTCAGAGAGAGGACATGGGGTCAGAGAGAGGACAGGGGGTCAGAGAGAGGACATGGAGTCAGAGAGAGGACAGGGGGTTAGAGAGAGGACAGGGGGTCAGAGAGAGAGGACAGGAGGACAGAGAGAGGACAGGGGTCAAAAAGAGAGGACAGGGGGTCAGAGAGAGGACAGGGGGTCAGAGAGAGGACAGGGGGTCAGAGAGAGGACAGGGGGTTAGAGAGAGGACAGGGGGTCAGAGAGAGAGGACAGGAGGACAGAGAGAGGACAGGGGTCAAAAAGAGAGGACAGGGGGTCAGAGAGAGGACAGGGAGAAAGAGAGAGGACAGGGGGTCAGAGTGAGGACAGGGGGTCAGAGAGAGGACAAGGGGTCAGAGAGAGGACAGGGGGTCAGAGAGAGGACAGGTGATCAGAGAGAGGACAAGGGGTCAGAGAGAGGACAAGGGGTCAGAGAGAGGACAGGGGGTAAGAGAGAGAGGACAGGGGGTCAGAGAGAGAGGACAGGGGGTCAGAGAGAGGACAGGGGGTCAGAGAGAGGACAGGGGGACAGAGAGAGAGGACAGGGGGACAGAGAGAGAGGACAGGGGGTCAGAGAGAGGAGAGGGAGAAAGAGAGAGGACAGGGGGTCAGAGTGAGGACAGGGGGTCAGAGTGAGGACAGGTGGTCAGAGAGAGTACAGGGAGAAAGAGAGAGGACAGGGGGTCAGAGTGAGGACAGGGGGTCAGAGAGAGGACAGGGGGTCAGAGAGAGGACAGGGGTCAGAGACAGGACAGGGGGTCAGAGAGAGGACAGGGGGTCAGAGAGAGAGGACAGGGGGTCAGAGAGAGAGGACAGGGGGTCAGAGAGAGGACAGGGGGTCAGAGAGAGAGGACAGGGGGTCAGATAGAGGACAGGGGGTCAGAGGACAGCGGGTCAGAGAGAGGACAAGGGGTCAGAGGACAGGGGGTCAGAGAGAGGACAGGGGGTCAGAGAGAGGACATGGGGTCAGAGAGAGGACAGGGGGTCAGAGAGAGGACAAGGGATCAGAGAGAAAGGACAGGGGGTCAGAGAGAGGACAAGGGGTCAGAGCGAAAGGACAGGGGGTCAGAGAGAGGACAGGGGGTCAGAGAGAGGACAAGGGATCAGAGAGAAAGGACAGGGGGTCAGAAGAGGACAGGGGGTCAGAGAGAAAGGACAGGGGGTCAGAGAGAGGACAGGGGGTCAGAGAGAGGACAGGGGATCAGAGACAGGACAGGGGGTCAGAGAGAGGACAGGGGGTGTGTGTGTGTGTAGTGTACCAGTATGTTGCTCTGGTGTTTGTTGTAATACAGTGACCCGTTGTAGACCACATGACCTGTCCCGGCCCAGGGGTGAGGTAAGAGGTGCTGAACAAAATTCTGTCCTCTAGTGAAGTCTCCCATGGTCCTGTACTCTAATACACGCCTCCCCTTATAGTAACCATCCATAGACCACACCTAGAGAGAGAGAAAGAAAGAGAGAGAGAGGAGAGATAGAGAGGAGAGAGGAGAGAGAGAGAGACAGGGAGAAAAGACAGAGGAGAGACTAGAGCGAGAGAGACAGAGAGAGAGAGAGGAGAGAGACAGAGAGAGAGGAGAGAGAGACAGAGAGAAAAGACAGAGGAGAGACTAGAGCGAGAGAGACAGAGAGAGAGAGGAGAGAGAGAGACAATGAGAGAAGAGAGAGATAATTAAGTTCTGTCTTCAAATTAAGTCCCATATGGTTCAGTACTCAAACACACTTGTAGTACCCATCCATACAGAGAGAGAGAGAGAGAGAGAGAGGGAAAGGGAGAGAGAGAGAGGGACTACCTACCAGTATGTTCAAGATGTAGACTACCTACCAGTATGTTAGAGATGTAGACTACTACCAGTACGTTAGAGGTGTAGACTAAATACCAGTATGTTAGAGGTGTACACTACCTACCAGTATGTTAGAGATGGAGGACAGGGTTAGGGAGACATCAGGGGTTAAGAAGATAAAAAGAGATGTGGAGGTTATATGGGGAGAGATGTGGAGGGTATAGGGGGAGAGGGAGAGATGTGGAGGGTATATGGTGGGAGATGTGGAGGGTATATGGGGAGAGATGTGGAGGGTATAGGGGGAGAGGGAGAGATGTGGAGGGTATATGGGGAGAGATGTGGAGGGTATATGGGAGAGATGTGGAGGGTATATGGGAGAGATGTGGAGGGGATATGGGGAGAGATGTGGAGGGTATATGGGGAGAGATGTGGAGGGTATATGGGAGAGATGTGGAGGGGATATGGGGAGAGATGTAGAGGGTATATGGGGAGAGATGAGGAGGGGATATGGGGAGAGGTGAGGAGGGGATATGGGGAGACATGAGGAGGGGATATGGGAGAGATGTGGAGGGGATATGGGGAGAGATGTGGAGGGTATATGGGGGGAGATGTGGAGGGTATATGGGGAGAGATGTGGAGGGGATATGGGGGAGATGTGGAGGTATATGGGGGGATATGTGGAGGGTATATGGGGAGAGATGTGGAGGGTATATGGGGAGAGATGTGGAGGGTATATGGTGAGGGGACAGTAAGAAGAGATGTGGAGGGGATATGGGGAGAGATGTGGAGGGGATATAGGGGAGATGTGGAGGGTATATGGGGAGAGATGTGGGAGGTATATGGGGGAGATGTGGAGGGTATATGGGGAGGGGACAGTAAGAAGAGATGTGATGGGGATATGGGGAGAGATGTGGAGGGTATATGTGGGGAGAGGTGGAGGGTATATGGGGAGAGATGTGGAGGGTATATGGAGAGGGGACAATAAGAAGAGATGTGGAGGGGATATGGGGAGAGATATGGAGAGGGGACAGTAAGAATAGATGTGGAGGGGATATGGGGAGAGATGTGGAGGGTATATGGGGGGAGAGGTGGAGAGTATATGGGGAGAGATGTGGAGGGTATATGGAGAGAGATATGAGGGTATATGGAGAGGGGACAGTAAGAAGAGATGTGGAGGGGATATGGGGAGAGATATGGAGGGTATATGGGGAGGGGACAGTAAGAAAAGATGTGGAGGGGATATGGGGAGAGATGTGGAGGGTATATGTGGGGAGAGGTGGAGGGTATATGGGGAGAGATGTGGAGGGTATATGGAGAGGGGACAATAAGAAGAGATGTGGAGGGGATATGGGGAGAGATATGGAGGGTATATGGAGAGAGATATTGAGGTTATATGGGGGGAGAGGTGGAGAGTATATGGGGAGAGATATGGAGGGTATATGGAGAGAGATATGGAGGGTATATGGAGAGGGGACAGTAAGAAGAGATGTGGAGGGGATATGGGGAGAGATGTGGAGGGTATATGGGGGGAGAGGTGGAGAGTATATGGGGAGAGATGTGGAGGGTATATGGAGAGAGATATGGAGGGTATATGGAGAGGGGACAGTAAGAAGAGATGTGGAGGGGATATGGGGAGAGATATGGAGGGTATATGGAGAGGGGACAGTAAGAAGAGATGTGGAGGGGATATGGGGAGAGATGTGGAGGGTATATGGGGGAGAGGTGGAGGGTATATGGGGAGAGATGTGGAGGGTATATGGAGAGAGGGACAGTAAGAAGAGATGTGGAGGGTATATGGGGAGAGATGTGGAGGGTATATGGAGAGAGGGACAGTAAGAAGAGATGTGGAGGGTATATGGGGAGGGGGATGGTTGGGAAAAGGATTAGAGAGGAAATGGAAGGAGAAACCAAGAGAGGAATCCACAGAGAGAGAGAAGAGGAAACAAGAAGAACAGTATGTAGGAGCAGAAGAACAATGAAAAGAGACATGAATGAGGTTTAATTACCTAAAGTTGAAATAAGGAGACAAAGATGAAAGGAGTGTTAGAAGAGGAGGGAGGGAGAGGAGGGGGGAGGGAGAGAGAGAGAGAGAGAGAGAGAGAGAGAGAGAGAGAGAGAGAGAGAGATATGAGGAGTTAGAAGGAGGAGGTAGAAGAAGGAGCTGAGAGAGAGATGAGAAGAGAAGGATGAGAAGAGAAGGATGAGAAGAGAGGGATGAGAAGAGAGGGATGAGGAGAGAGAAGGATGAGAAGAGAGAGGGATGAGAAGAGAGTGATGAGAAGAGAGGGATGACGAGAGAGAAGGATGAGAAGAGAGAGGGATGAGAGGAGAGATGGATGAGAAGAGATAAGGATGAGAAGATAGAGGGAGGAGAAGAGAGGGATGAGAAGAGAGAGGGATGAGTTTCATGGTGTGTTTGGAGAAGAATAGCTGAGTGTGAGCCCAGCAAACCGGGAACATTCCCAGAACATGAGCTAAGATTCCCCACTAGGTTCTAGATAGGGTGTTATCTAAGGATTATAACATCACGAAAACATTTAAATAATTTTTTTGATATCAACATTTAAAAAATTATGTATTAATATGAAACGTTCTCCTGACGTTCACTAAAATGTTGTGCACGACATCTGTAAAAACCACCACAGAACGTTCCTCAAACGTTCTCGTTAGGTTTCCAGGTAATGTAATAACACAGTGTACCAGTAATGTAATAACACAGTGTACCAGTAATGTAATAACACAGTGTACCAGTAATAACACAGTGTACCAGTAATGTAATAACACAGTGTACCAGTAATGTAATAACACAGTGTACCAGTAATGTAATAACACAGTGTACCAGTGATGTAATAACACAGTGTACCAGTAATGTAATAACACAGTGTACCAGTAATGTAATAACACAGTGTACCAGTAATGTAATAACACAGTGTACCAGTAATAACACAGTGTACCAGTAATGTAATAACACAGTGTACCAGTGATGTAATAACACAGTGTACCAGTAATAACACAGTGTACCAGTGATGTAATAGCACAGTGTACCAGTAATAACACAGTGTACCAGTAATGTAATAACACAGTGTACCAGTGATGTAATAACACAGTGTACCAGTAATGTAATAACACAGTGTACCAGTAATAACACAGTGTACCAGTAATGTAATAACACAGTGTACCAGTAATAACACAGTGTACCAGTAATGTAATAACACAGTGTACCAGTAATAACACAGTGTACCAGTAATGTAATAACACAGTGTACCAGTAATAACACAGTGTACCAGTAATGTAATAACACAGTGTACCAGTGATGTAATAACACAGTGTACCAGTAATAACACAGTGTTCCAGTGATGTAATAGCACAGTGTACCAGTGATGTAATAACACAGTGTACCAGTGATGTAATAACACAGTGTACCAGTAATGTAATAACACAGTGTACCAGTAATGTAATAACACAGCGTACCAGTGATGTAATAACACAGTGTACCAGTAATGTAATAACACAGTGTACCAGTGATGTAATAGCACAGTGTACCAGTAATGTAATAGCACAGTGTACCAGTAATGTAATAACACAGTGTACCAGTAATGTAATAACACAGCGTACCAGTAATGTAATAACACAGTGTACCAGTAATGTAATAGCACAGTGTACCAGTAATGTAATAACACAGTGTACCAGTGATGTAATAGCACAGTGTACCAGTAATGTAATAACACAGTGTTCCAGTGATGTAATAACACAGTGTACCAGTGATGTAATAGCACAGTGTACCAGTAATGTAATAACACAGTGTTCCAGTGATGTAATAGCACAGTGTACCAGTGATGTAATAGCACAGTGTACCAGTAATGTAATAACACAGTGTTCCAGTGATGTAATAGCACAGTGTACCAGTAATGTAATAACACAGTGTACCAGTAATGTAATAACACAGTGTACCAGTGATGTAATAACACAGTGTTCCAGTGATGTAATAACACAGTGTACCAGTAATGTAATAACACAGTGTACCAGTAATGTAATAACACAGTGTACCAGTAATGTAATAACACAGTGTACCAGTAATGTAATAACACAGTGTACCAGTGATGTAATAACACAGTGTACCAGTGATGTAATAACACAGTGTACCAGTAATGTAATAACACAGTGTACCAGTGATGTAATAACACAGTGTTCCAGTAATGTAATAACACAGTGTACCAGTAATGTAATAACACAGTGTACCAGTAATAACACAGTGTACCAGTAATGTAATAACACAGTGTACCAGTAATAACACAGTGTACCAGTAATGTAATAACACAGTGTACCAGTAATAACACAGTGTACCAGTGATGTAATAGCACAGTGTACCAGTGATGTAATAACACAGTGTACCAGTGATGTAATAGCACAGTGTACCAGTGATGTAATAACACATTGTACCAGTAATGTAATAACACAGTGTTCCAGTAATGTTTTCACTGAAAACCAAAATTGGTTCTGTGCAAGTTCTCGGAACATTCGATAGGTTGCAGCAAAAAGTTCCCAGAACTCTTCCTACGACCTTCTCCTCCCTGTGGGCGTTCTCTCCCTGTCCCTCTCCACCTCTTCTCTGTCCCTCTCCACCTCTCCTCTGTCTCTCTCTATTATCTCCTCCCTGTGGGCGTTCTCTCCCTGTCCCTCTCCACCTCTCCTCTGTCTCTCTCTATTATCTCCTCCCTGTGGGCGTTCTCTCCCTGTCCCTCTCCACCTCTCCTCTGTCTCTCTCTATTATCTCCTCCCTGTGGGCGTTATCTCCCTGTCCCTCTCCACCACTCCTCTGTCTCTCTCTATTATCTCCTCCCTGTGGGCGTTCTCTCCCTGTCCCTCTCCACCTCTCCTCTGTCTCTCTCTTTAATCTCCTCCCTGTGGGCATTCTCTCCCTGTCCCTCTCCACCTCTCCTGTCTATCTCTTTAATCTCCTCACTGTGGGCGTTCTCTCCCTGTCCCTCTCCACCTGTCCTCTGTCTCTCTCTATTATCTCCTCCCTGTGGGCGTTCTCTCCCTGTCCCTCTCCACCTCTCCTCTGTCTCTCTCTATGATCTCCTCCCTGTGGGCGTTCTCTCCCTGTCCCTCTCCACCTCTCCTCTGTCCCTCTCCACCTCTCTTCTGTCTCTCTCTTTAATCTCCTCCCTGTGGGCATTCTCTCCCTGTCCCTCTCCACCTCTCCTCTGTCTCTCTCTATTATCTCCTCCCTGTGGGCGTTCTATCCCTGTCCCTTTCCATCTCTCCTCTGTCTCTCTCTATTATCTCCTCCCTGTGGGCGTTCTCTCCCTGTCCCTCTCCACCTCTCCTCTGTCTCTCTCTTTAATCTCCTCCCTGTGGGCATTCTCTCCCTGTCCCTCTCCACCTCTCCTCTGTCTCTCTCTTTAATCTCCTCCCTGTGGGCGTTCTCTCCCTGTCCCTCTCCACCTCTCCTCTGTCTCTCTCTATTATCTCCTCCCTGTGGGCGTTCTCTCCCTGTCCCTCTCCACCTCTCCTCTGTCTCTCTCTATTATCTCCTCCCTGTGGGCGTTCTCCCCCTGTCCCTCTCCACCTCTCCTCTGTCTCTCTCTATTATCTCCTCCCTGTGGGCGTTCTCTCCCTGTCCCTCTCCACCTCTCCTCTGTCTCTCTCTTTAATCTCCTCCCTTTGGGCATTCTCTCCCTGTCCCTCTCCACCTCTCCTCTGTCTCTCTCTATTATCTCCTCCCTCGCTCAACCTTTCAGCCCCTCCCTCGCTCAACCTTTCAGCCCTTCCTCGCTCTCCTTTCACCCCTCACTCGCTCTCCTTTCCTGCCCTTCCTCGTTCTCCTCCTTCGGTCTCTTAAACTCCTCCCTCGCTCAACCTTTCAACTCCTCCCTCGCTCTCCTTTCCAGCCATACCTCACTCTCCTTTCACCCCTCACTCGCTCTCCTTTTACCCCTCACTCGCTCTCCTTTCCTGCCCTTCCTCGTTCTCCTCCTTCGTTCTCTTTTTTCTCCTCCCTCGCTCTCCATTTAACCCCTCCCTCACTCTCCTTTCCTGCCATCCCCCACTCTCCTTTCAGGCCCTCCCTCGCTCTCCTTTCATCTCCTCCCTCGCTCTCCTTTCATGTCCTCCCTCGCTCTCCTTTTACCCCCTCCCTCACTCTCCTTTCATGCCATCCCTCGCTCTCCTTTTACCCCCTCCCTCACTCTCCTTTCATCTCCTCCCTCGCTCTCCTTTTATCCCATCCCTCGCTCTCCTTTCATGCCATCCCTCACTCAGTCTCTTCCTCCTTGCCTATCTTCTTTTTGATCTCTCTCACACTCTGCACATCCCCTGTTCTCTCCTCCCCTGTTCTTTCCTCCCCGGTTGTCTCCTCCCCTGTTCTCTCCTCCCCGGTTGTCTCCTTCCCTGTTCTCTCCTCCCCGGTTGTCTCCTCCCCTGTTGTCTCCTCCCCTGTTCCCTCCTCCCCTGTTCTCTTCTCCCCAGTTCTCTCCTCTCCTGTTCTCTCCTCCCCTGTTCTCTCCTCCCCTGTTCTCTCCTCTCCTGTTCTCTCCTCCCCTGTTCTCTCCTCCCCGGTTGTCTCCTCCCTGTTCTTTCCTCCCCTGTTCTCTCCTCCCCTGTTCTCTCCTCCCCGGTTGTCTCCTCCCCTGTTCTCTCCTCCCCTGTTCTCTCCTCCCCAGTTCTCTCCTCCCCTGTTCTCTCCTCCCCTGTTCTCTCCTCCCCAGTTCTCTCCTCCCCTGTTCTCTCCTCCCCTGTTCTCTCCTCCCCTGTTCTCTCCTCCCAAGTTCTCTCCTCCCCTGTTCTCTCCTCCCCTGTTCTCTCCTCCCAAGTTCTCTCCTCCCCTGTTCTCTCCTCCCCAGTTCTCTCCTCCCCTGTTCTCTCCTCCCCTGTTCTCTCCTCCCCTGTTCCCTCCTCCCCCTCTTTCCCTGTTGAGGTGTGTGTAATTGATATATCCTGAGTGGGTTTACGTGTAAGGACTATGTGTTTCATAATGCATCATTAATCAATAGCAGGAAGGCCTTACAGTCCCAATTACCCACTGAAACACACACACAGGCTGAAGACAAATTCACGAATGCCAAGCCGGGGTGCTGCAATGTGACTGTCGTCATGGAGACCGAGGGGAAATGACAGTGACATGGAGGTGTGTGGGTCTCTGTGTGTGTGTTGTTTAGTCAGGGATTCATGCTGAGACCTCTTTCCCAGATGAGCCCTGCATTAAAACATCACTAAACCACAGATACACAATACATATCTATAAACACGACACTACACTATATATATCTATAAACACACTACACTATACATATCTATAAACACACTACACTATACATATCTATAAACACACTACACTATACATATCTATAAACACACTACACTATACATATCTATAAACACATTATTACACTATACATATCTATAAACACACTACACTATACATATCTATAAACACATTATTACACTATACATATCTATAAACACACTACACTATACATATCTATAAACATTATTACACTATACATATCTATAAACACATTATTACACTATACATATCTATAAACATTATTACACTATACATATCTATAAACACACTACACTATACATATCTATAAACACACTACACTATACATATCTATAAACACGACACTACACTATACATATCTATAAACACATTATTACACTATACATATCTATAAACACACTACACTATACATATCTATAAACACATTATTACACTATACATATCTATAAACACACTACACAATACATATCTATAAACACATTATTACACTATACATATCTATAAACACACTACACTATACATATCTATAAACACACTACACTATACATATCTATAAACACACTACACTATACATATCTATAAACACACTACACTATACATATCTATAAACACATTATTACACTATACATATCTATAAACACACTACACTATATATATCTATAAACACATTATTACACTATACATATCTATAAACACACTACACTATACATATCTATAAACACACTACACTATACATATCTATAAACACACTACACTATACATATCTATAAACACATTATTACACTATACATATCTACAAACATTATTACACTATACATATCTATAAACACACTACACTATACATATCTATAAACACACTACACTATACATATCTATAAACACATTATTACACTATACATATCTATAAACATTATTACACTATACATATCTATAAACACACTACACTATACATATCTATAAACACACTACACTATACATATCTATAAACACATTATTACACTATACATATCTATAAACACATTATTACACTATACATATCTATAAACACATTATTACACTATACATATCTATAAACACACTACACTATACATATCTATAAACACACTACACTATACATATCTATAAACACACTACACTATACATATCTATAAACACACTACACTATACATATCTATAAACACACTACACTATACATATCTATAAACACACTACACTATACATATCTATAAACACACTACACAATACATATCTATAAACACATTATTACACTATACATATCTATAAACACACTACACTATACATATCTATAAACACATTATTACACTATACATATCTATAAACACATTATTACACTATACATATCTATAAACACATTATTACACTATACATATCTATAAACACACTACACTATACATATCTATAAACACATTATTACACTATACATATCTATAAACACACTACACTATACATATCTATAAACACACTACACTATACATATCTATAAACACACTACACTATACATATCTATAAACACGACACAACACTATACATATCTATAAACACATTATTACACTATACATATCTATAAACACACTACACTATACATATCTATAAACACACTACACTATACATATCTATAAACACGACACTACACTATACATATCTATAAACACATTATTACACTATACATATCTATAAACACACTACACTATACATATCTATAAACACACTACACTATACATATCTATAAACACACTACACTATACATATCTATAAACACATTATTACACTATACATATCTATAAACACATTATTACACTATACATATCTATAAACACATTATTACACTATACATATCTATAAACACATTATTACACTATACATATCTATAAACACACTACACTATACATATCTATAAACACACTACACTATACATATCTATAAATACATTATTACACTATACATATCTATAAACACACTACACTATACATATCTATAAACACACTACACTATACATATCTATAAACACACTACACTATACATATCTATAAACACACTACACTATACATATCTATAAACACATCACTACACTATACATATCTATAAACACATTACACTATACATATCTATAAACACATTATTACACTATACATATCTATAAACACACTACACTATACATATCTATAAACACATTACACTATACATATCTATAAACACACTACACTATACATATCTATAAACACACTACACTATACATATCTATAAACACACTACACTATACATATCTATAAACACACTACACTGTACATATCTATAAACACACTACACTATACATATCTATAAACACATTATTACACTATACATATCTATAAACACATTACACTATACATATCTATAAACACATTATTACACTATACATATCTATAAACACACTACACTATACATATCTATAAACACACTACACTATACATATCTATAAACACATTATTACACTATACATATCTATAAACACGACACTATACATATCTATAAACACACTACACTATACATATCTATAAACACACTACACTATACATATCTATAAACACATTATTACACTATACATATCTATAAACACATTACACTATACATATCTATAAACACATTATTACACTATACATATCTATAAACACACTACACTATACATATCTATAAACACACTACACTATACATATCTATAAACACATTATTACACTATACATATCTATAAACACGACACTATACATATCTATAAACACATTATTACACTATACATATCTATAAACACATTATTACACTATACATATCTATAAACACACTACACTATACATATCTATAAACACACTACACTATACATATCTATAAACACACTACACTATACATATCTATAAACACATTATTACACTATACATATCTATAAACACATTATTACACTATACATATCTATAAACACACTACACTATACATATCTATAAACACAACACTACACTATACATATCTATAAACACATTATTACACTATACATATCTATAAACACACTACACTATACATATCTATAAACACATTATTACACTATACATATCTATAAACACATTATTACACTATACATATCTATAAACACACTACACTATACATATCTATAAACACACTACACTATACATATCTATAAACACGACACTACACTATACATATCTATAAACACAACACTACACTATACATATCTATAAACACAACACTACACTATACATATCTATAAACACACTACACTATATATATCTATAAACACAACACTACACTATACATATCTATAAACATCACTACACTATACATATCTATAAACACACTACACTATACATATCTATAAACACAACACTACACTATACATATCTATAAACACACTACACTATACATATCTATAAACACAACACTACACTATACATATCTATAAACACATCACTACACTATACATATCTATAAACACACTACACTATATATATCTATAAACACATTATTACACTATACATATCTATAAACACACTACACTATACATATCTATAAACACATTATTACACTATACATATCTATAAACACATTATTACACTATACATATCTATAAACACACTACACTATACATATCTATAAACACATTATTACACTATACATATCTATAAACACATTATTACACTATACATATCTATAAACACATTATTACACTATACATATCTATAAACACATTATTACACTATACATATCTATAAACACATTATTACACTATACATATCTATAAACACACTACACTATACATATCTATAAACACATTATTACACTATATATATCTATAAACACATTATTACACTATACATATCTATAAACACACTACACTATACATATCTATAAACACAACACTACACTATACATATCTATAAACACACTACACTATATATATCTATAAACACAACACTACACTATACATATCTATAAACACAACACTACACTATACATATCTATAAACACACTACACTATACATATCTATAAACACAACACTACACTATACATATCTATAAACACATCACTACACTATACATATCTATAAACACACTACACTATATATATATCTATAAACACATTATTACACTATACATATCTATAAACACACTACACTATACATATCTATAAACACATTATTACACTATACATATCTATAAACACATTATTACACTATACATATCTATAAACACATTATTACACTATACATATCTATAAACACACTACACTATACATATCTATAAACACATTATTACACTATACATATCTATAAACACATTATTACACTATACATATCTATAAACACATTATTACACTATACATATCTATAAACACATTATTACACTATACATATCTATAAACACATCATTACACTATACATATCTATAAATACATTATTACACTATACATATCTATAAACACACTACACTATACATATCTATAAACACACTACACTGTACATATCTATAAACACATCAATTACACTATACATATCTATAAACAAATTATTACACTATACATATCTATAAACACATTATTACACTATACATATCTATAAACACACTACACTATACATATCTATAAACACACTACACTATACATATCTATAAACACACTACACTATACATATCTATAAACACATTATTACACTATACATATCTATAAACACATTATTACACTATACATATCTATAAACACATTATTACACTATACATATCTATAAACACACTACACTATACATATCTATAAACACATTATTACACTATACATATCTATAAACACATTATTACACTATACATATCTATAAACACATTATTACACTATACATATCTATAAACACACTACACTATACATATCTATAAACACATTATTACACTATACATATCTATAAACACACTACACTATACATATCTATAAACACACTACACTATACATATCTATAAACACATTATTACACTATACATATCTATAAACACATTATTACACTATACATATCTATAAACACATTATTACACTATACATATCTATAAACACACTACACTATACATATCTATAAACACACTACACTATACATATCTATAAACACATTATTACACTATACATATCTATAAACACACTACACTATACATATCTATAAACACATTATTACACTATACATATCTATAAACACACTACACTATACATATCTATAAACACATTATTACACTATACATATCTATAAACACACTACACTATACATATCTATAAACACATTATTACACTATACATATCTATAAACACACTACACTATACATATCTATAAACACACTACACTATACATATCTATAAACACGACACTACACTATACATATCTATAAACACATTATTACACTATACATATCTATAAACACACTACACTATACATATCTATAAACACATTATTACACTATACATATCTATAAACACACTACACAATACATATCTATAAACACATTATTACACTATACATATCTATAAACACACTACACTATACATATCTATAAACACACTACACTATACATATCTATAAACACACTACACTATACATATCTATAAACACACTACACTATACATATCTATAAACACATTATTACACTATACATATCTATAAACACACTACACTATACATATCTATAAACACATTATTACACTATACATATCTATAAACACACTACACTATATATATCTATAAACACATTATTACACTATACATATCTATAAACACACTACACTATACATATCTATAAACACACTACACTATACATATCTATAAACACACTACACTATACATATCTATAAACACACTACACTATACATATCTATAAACACACTACACTATACATATCTATAAACACACTACACTATACATATCTATAAACACACTACACAATACATATCTATAAACACATTATTACACTATACATATCTATAAACACACTACACTATACATATCTATAAACACATTATTACACTATACATATCTATAAACACATTATTACACTATACATATCTATAAACACATTATTACACTATACATATCTATAAACACACTACACTATACATATCTATAAACACATTATTACACTATACATATCTATAAACACACTACACTATACATATCTATAAACACACTACACTATACATATCTATAAACACACTACACTATACATATCTATAAACACGACACTACACTATACATATCTATAAACACATTATTACACTATACATATCTATAAACACACTACACTATACATATCTATAAACACACTACACTATACATATCTATAAACACGACACTACACTATACATATCTATAAACACATTATTACACTATACATATCTATAAACACACTACACTATACATATCTATAAACACACTACACTATACATATCTATAAACACACTACACTATACATATCTATAAACACATTATTACACTATACATATCTATAAACACATTATTACACTATACATATCTATAAACACATTATTACACTATACATATCTATAAACACATTATTACACTATACATATCTATAAACACACTACACTATACATATCTATAAACACACTACACTATACATATCTATAAATACATTATTACACTATACATATCTATAAACACACTACACTATACATATCTATAAACACACTACACTATACATATCTATAAACACACTACACTATACATATCTATAAACACACTACACTATACATATCTATAAACACATCACTACACTATACATATCTATAAACACATTACACTATACATATCTATAAACACATTATTACACTATACATATCTATAAACACACTACACTATACATATCTATAAACACATTACACTATACATATCTATAAACACACTACACTATACATATCTATAAACACACTACACTATACATATCTATAAACACACTACACTATACATATCTATAAACACACTACACTGTACATATCTATAAACACACTACACTATACATATCTATAAACACATTATTACACTATACATATCTATAAACACATTACACTATACATATCTATAAACACATTATTACACTATACATATCTATAAACACACTACACTATACATATCTATAAACACACTACACTATACATATCTATAAACACATTATTACACTATACATATCTATAAACACGACACTATACATATCTATAAACACACTACACTATACATATCTATAAACACACTACACTATACATATCTATAAACACATTATTACACTATACATATCTATAAACACATTACACTATACATATCTATAAACACATTATTACACTATACATATCTATAAACACACTACACTATACATATCTATAAACACACTACACTATACATATCTATAAACACATTATTACACTATACATATCTATAAACACGACACTATACATATCTATAAACACACTACACTATACATATCTATAAACACACTACACTATACATATCTATAAACACACTACACTATACATATCTATAAACACACTACACTATACATATCTATAAACACATTATTACACTATACATATCTATAAACACATTATTACACTATACATATCTATAAACACACTACACTATACATATCTATAAACACAACACTACACTATACATATCTATAAACACATTATTACACTATACATATCTATAAACACACTACACTATACATATCTATAAACACATTATTACACTATACATATCTATAAACACATTATTACACTATACATATCTATAAACACACTACACTATACATATCTATAAACACACTACACTATACATATCTATAAACACGACACTACACTATACATATCTATAAACACAACACTACACTATACATATCTATAAACACAACACTACACTATACATATCTATAAACACACTACACTATATATATCTATAAACACAACACTACACTATACATATCTATAAACATCACTACACTATACATATCTATAAACACACTACACTATACATATCTATAAACACAACACTACACTATACATATCTATAAACACACTACACTATACATATCTATAAACACAACACTACACTATACATATCTATAAACACATCACTACACTATACATATCTATAAACACACTACACTATATATATCTATAAACACATTATTACACTATACATATCTATAAACACACTACACTATACATATCTATAAACACATTATTACACTATACATATCTATGAACACATTATTACACTATACATAACTATAAACACACTACACTATACATATCTATAAACACACTACACTATACATATCTATAAACACAACACTACACTATACATATCTATAAACACATCACTACACTATACATATCTATAAACACACTACACTATACATATCTATAAACACATTATTACACTATACATATCTATAAACACATTATTACACTATACATATCTATAAACACATTATTACACTATACATATCTATAAACACACTACACTATACATATCTATAAACACATTATTACACTATATATATCTATAAACACATTATTACACTATACATATCTATAAACACACTACACTATACATATCTATAAACACAACACTACACTATACATATCTATAAACACACTACACTATATATATCTATAAACACAACACTACACTATACATATCTATAAACACAACACTACACTATACATATCTATAAACACACTACACTATACATATCTATAAACACAACACTACACTATACATATCTATAAACACATCACTACACTATACATATCTATAAACACACTACACTATATATATCTATAAACACATTATTACACTATACATATCTATAAACACACTACACTATACATATCTATAAACACATTATTACACTATACATATCTATAAACACATTATTACACTATACATATCTATAAACACATTATTACACTATACATATCTATAAACACACTACACTATACATATCTATAAACACATTATTACACTATACATATCTATAAACACATTATTACACTATACATATCTAGAAACACATTATTACACTATACATATCTATAAACACATTATTACACTATACATATCTATAAACACATCATTACACTATACATATCTATAAATACATTATTACACTATACATATCTATAAACACACTACACTATACATATCTATAAACACACTACACTGTACATATCTATAAACACATCAATTACACTATACATATCTATAAACACATTATTACACTATACATATCTATAAACACATTATTACACTATACATATCTATAAACACACTACACTATACATATCTATAAACACACTACACTATACATATCTATAAACACACTACACTATACATATCTATAAACACATTATTACACTATACATATCTATAAACACATTATTACACTATACATATCTATAAACACATTATTACACTATACATATCTATAAACACACTACACTATACATATCTATAAACACATTATTACACTATACATATCTATAAACACATTATTACACTATACATATCTATAAACACATTATTACACTATACATATCTATAAACACACTACACTATACATATCTATAAACACATTATTACACTATACATATCTATAAACACACTACACTATACATATCTATAAACACACTACACTATACATATCTATAAACACATTATTACACTATACATATCTATAAACACATTATTACACTATACATATCTATAAACACATTATTACACTATACATATCTATAAACACACTACACTATACATATCTATAAACACACTACACTATACATATCTATAAACACATTATTACACTATACATATCTATAAACACACTACACTATACATATCTATAAACACATTATTACACTATACATATCTATAAACACACTACACTATACATATCTATAAACACATTATTACACTATACATATCTATAAACACACTACACTATACATATCTATAAACACATTATTACACTATACATATCTATAAACACACTACACTATACATATCTATAAACACACTACACTATACATATCTATAAACACATTATTACACTATACATATCTATAAACACACTACACTATACATATCTATAAACACACTACACTATACATATCTATAAACACATTATTACACTATACATATCTATAAACATTATTACACTATACATATCTATAAACACATTATTACACTATACATATCTATAAACACACTACACTATACATATCTATAAACACATTATTACACTATACATATCTATAAACACATTATTACACTATACATATCTATAAACACACTACACTATACATATCTATAAACACACTACACTATACATATCTATAAACACACTACACTATACATATCTATAAACACACTACACTGTACATATCTATAAACACACTACACTATACATATCTATAAACACACTACACTATACATATCTATAAACACACTACACTATACATATCTATAAACACATTATTACACTATACATATCTATAAACACACTACACTATACATATCTATAAACACACTACACTATACATATCTATAAACACACTACACTATACATATCTATAAACACATTATTACACTATACATATCTATAAACACACTACACTATACATATCTATAAACATCACTACACTATACATATCTATAAACATCACTACACTATACATATCTATAAACACACTACACTATACATATCTATAAACACATTATTACACTATACATATCTATAAACACACTACACTATACATATCTATAAACACATCACTACACTATACATATCTATAAACACATTATTACACTATACATATCTATAAACATTATTACACTATACATATCTATAAACACATTATTACACTATACATATCTATAAACACACTACACTATACATATCTATAAACACACTACACTATACATATCTATAAACACACTACACTATACATATCTATAAACACACTACACTATACATATCTATAAACACACTACACTATACATATCTATAAACACATTATTACACTATACATATCTATAAACACACTACACTATACATATCTATAAACACATTATTACACTATACATATCTATAAACACACTACACTATACATATCTATAAACATCACTACACTATACATATCTATAAACATCACTACACTATACATATCTATAAACATCACTACACTATACATATCTATAAACACACTACACTATGCATATCTATAAACACGACACTACACTATACATATCTATAAACATCACTACACTATACATATCTATAAACACATTATTACACTATACATATCTATAAACACATTATTACACTATACATATCTATAAACACACTACACTATACATATCTATAAACACACTACACTATACATATCTATAAACACATCACTACACTATACATATCTATAAACACACTACACTATACATATCTATAAACACACTACACTATACATATCTATAAACACATTATTACACTATACATATCTATAAACACACTACACTATACATATCTATAAACACACTACACTATACATATCTATAAACACACTACACTATACATATCTATAAACACATCACTACACTATACATATCTATAAACACATCACTACACTATACATATCTATAAACACACTACACTATACATATCTATAAACACACTACACTATACATATCTATAAACACACTACACTATACATATCTATAAACACACTACACTATACATATCTATAAACACATCAATTACAAAACACCAAAAGCAAAGCCCCAATCATGTAAAACATTGTTCAGTAAAAGGCCCTGTAACATCCGACTGATGCCCCAGAGCAGGTGTTCCAGGGTGCAACGCCGTCACGGGGGAACGACAAATAAACATGGGAACTACATTGATTTGGGGTTCACTTATATTGGGAGTAGTGCCTTTCCTCAGCCACAGTGGGTTATATGTACGAAATAACTATCTCACCACTCAATGAAACATTACAGTCTTGGGCGGACATTTAGAAACAAATCATGCCCATTTGAATACAGGCACAGACTGTGTGTGTGGAGAAAGACTGAGACTACCTCCAATACAACCCAACATTGCAGGGTTATGTGCATCCTTTCAAGCACAAACCTTCTAATTAACCTGTGGTGAGTTATTCACCATTTTCAATGAACAAACAAGGTTTTATATGTAAGATGGTTAAATAAAGAGCAAAATGATTATATTGTATATTATTATTTGTGCCCTGGTCCTATAAGAGCTCTTTGTCACTTCTCACGAGTCGGGTTGTGACACAAACTGCCACTCATTCTGTTGCATCCTAAAATGCTGGGTTCTTTTAACTGAAGACTCCGAAGCAAAATGCTGGGTTCCTTTACTGAAGACTCCGAAGCAAAATGCTGGGTTCTTTTAACTGAAGACTCCGAAGCAAAATGCTGGGTTCTTTTAACTGAAGACTCCGAAGCAAAATGCTGGGTTCTTTTACTGAAGACTCCGAAGCAAAATGCTGGGTTCTTTTAACTGAAGACTCCGAAGCAAAATGCTGGGTTCTTTTAACTGAAGACTCCGAAGCAAAATGCTGGGTTCTTTTAACTGAAGACTCCGAAGCAAAATGCTGGGTTCTTTTAACTGAAGACTCCGAAGCAAAATGCTGGGTTCTTTTAACTGAAGACTCCGAAGCAAAATGCTGGGTTCTTTTAACTGAAGACTCCGAAGCAAAATGCTGGGTTCCTTTACTGAAGACTCCGAAGCAAAATGCTGGGTTCCTTTACTGAAGACTCCGAAGCAAAATGCTGGGTTCTTTTAACTGAAGACTCCGAAGCAAAATGCTGGGTTCTTTTAACTGAAGACTCCGAAGCAAAATGCTGGGTTCCTTTACTGAAGACTCCGAAGCAAAATGCTGGGTTCTTTTACTGAAGACTCCGAAGCAAAATGCTGGGTTCCTTTACTGAAGACTCCGAAGCAAAATGCTGGGTTCTTTTACTGAAGACTCCGAAGCAAAATGCTGGGTTCTTTTACTGAAGACTCCGAAGCAAAATGCTGGGTTCTTTTACTGAAGACTCCGAAGCAAAATGCTGGGTTCTTTTACTGAAGACTCCGAAGCAAAATGCTGGGTTATTTTACTGAAGACTCCGAAGCAAAATGCTGGGTTCTTTTACTGAAGACTCCGAAGCAAAATGCTGGGTTCTTTTACTGAAGACTCCGAAGCAAAATGCTGGGTTCTTTTACTGAAGACTCCGAAGCGAATGAATAATAAACGGAACAGATGTATTTAATGTTCTCCTTAACACATTACAGTCGACTACTCTACAGTGTCTTCAGCCCAACCCCCTCTACTCTCTACAGTGTCTTCAGCCCAACCCCCTCTACTCTCTACAGTGTCTTCAGCCCAACCCCCTCTACTCTCTACAGTGTCTTCAGCCCAACCCCCTCTACTCTCTACAGTGTTTTCAGCCCAACCCCCTCTACTCTCTACAGTGTCTTCAGCCCAACCCCCTCTACTCTACAGTGTCTTCAGCCCAACCCCCTCAACTCTCTACAGTGTCTTCAGCCCAACCCCCTCTACTCTCTACAGTGTCTTCAGCCCAACCCCCTCTACTCTCTACAGTGTCTTCAGCCCAACCCCCTCTACTCTCTACAGTGTTTTCAGCCCAACCCCCTCTACTCTCTACAGTGTCTTCAGCCCAACCCCCTCTACTCTACAGTGTCTTCAGCCCAACCCCCTCAACTCTCTACAGTGTCTTCAGCCCAACCCCCTCTACTCTCTACAGTGTCTTCAGCCCAACCCCCTCTACTCTCTACAGTGTCTTCAGCCCAACTCTACAATACATCAGAACTTTACAGCCCTTGAATCTCGTAATCCAATCACTTCAATGTAAGAACGGAAACACCATTATCATTTGTTAATTCAAGAAACTCAAGCCCTGCATACAAATCCCCATTGGCTATTTACAACCACTTTACATCTAAACTCATTAACACATAACACATTTCTCAGTCACACCACACTCCTCCCTGGGAAATTGTCACTTTCCTCTGAAAACATCCTTGATGAACATCATGGGTTTTCCAAAACAGTTTTTCACTCATCATCTCATATACAACCTGTTTACAGATCCAATCAAATCAAATCATTTGTCACATACACATGGTTAGCAGATGTTAATGCGAGTGTAGCGAAATGCTTGTGCTTCTAGTTCCGACAATGCAGTAATAACCAACAAGTAATCTAGCTAACAATTCCAGTAATCTAGCTAACAATCCAATCGGTCCGGAGGCCTTCTGACCATGTTTTTGCCTCTCCTGACGCTCTGGGCCCTGAGGCTCACGGCCTGGCACAACCTGTGTCACAACCTGTGCCTGTCACAGTCGTAGCTCCCAAGTCCCAATCAGAAATGTTCCACTTTGACACATTCAGGTCTTCTCTTTCATTGTGTTGCATCATCATTTGATCCACATGCTTCCTACACAATTTTCCCTCAGTCTGCACTAAGTAGGTTACAGGACCAAGTACCCTTTTCACAACCCCGTTTCTCTCTCTCCTCTCCGGTAATCTCGGGACAAGCACTGTTTGTTTCCGATTGAAAACAAAACGAAGCCGCTTGCCCTGTTTCTTGGACTGCATGTCAGCTGATAAACTGGGTTTCACCAGTGATAACCTTGTTCTAACCTGTCGTTTTAGAGGAACAACTCTGCTGGAGTTTTTCCAGTTGTGGCATGCTGCGTATTCCTGTAGGCAAACAGAAAGTTGCCCCCCCCCCCCCCCCCCCCCTATATGCCGTCCTGATGACTTGTCCTTCTCTAGAGCCTGTTTTAGATTCTGTACAAGTCGCTCTGCCATTTCAAGCTGCATGATACGAAGCTGATGTGTTTCACCCCCCATTCAACTGGAACAATGTCTCCATCTCTTTTGACACCAGCTGTGGCCCAATGTCTGAAACACACTCCTCAACTAACCTGTAGGCTGAGAACATTCCCCCGGAGTGTCTCTACCGTGGCTGTAGCTGAAGTGTTACCCATACACTTTACTTCTGGCCAATGTGAGTCTGGAACTACGAACAACTGGTGCTTTCCTTTTTGAGCTAAATCTACATGGATGCGCTGCCAGGGCCTCTCGGGCCATTTCCTAAATCTACATGGATGCGCTGCCAGGGCCTCTCGGGCCATTTCCTAAATCTACATGGATGCGCTGCCAGGGCCTCTCGGGCCATTTCCTAAATCTACATGGATGCGCTGCCAGGGCCTCTCAGGCCATTTCCAAGGATGCACTGGTGCAAGGTTGGGCATATGTCTATTAGACTGACACACCGGGCCACCTAAAGTGGCTCCTTGCAAGAGTTTTCATTATGACCATGCCCTAGTGGGTTTTCATTTTGACCATGCCCTAGTGGGTTTTCATTTTGACCATGCCCTAGTGTGTTTTCATTTTGACCATGCCCTAGTGGGTTTTCATTTTGACCATGCCCTAGTGGGTTTTCATTTTGACCATGCCCTAGTGGGTTTTCATTTTGACCATGCCCCAGTGGGTTTTCATTTTGACCATGCCCTAGTGGGTTGTCATTTTGACCATGCCCTAGTGGGTTTTCATTTTGACCATGCCCCAGTGGGTTTTCATTTTGACCATGCCCTAGTGGGTTTTCATTTTGACCATGCCCTAGTGGGTTTTTCATTTTGACCATGCCCTAGTGGGTTTTCATTTTGACCATGCCCTAGTGGGTTTTCATTTTGACCATGCCCTAGTGGGTTTTCATTTTGACCATGCCCTAGTGGGTTTTCATTTTGACCATGCCCTAGTGGGTTTTCATTTTGACCATGCCCTAGTGGGTTTTCATTTTGACCATGCCCTAGTGGGTTTTCATTTTGACCATGCCCTAGTGGGTTTTCATTTTGACCATGCCCTAGTGGGTTTTCATTTTGACCATGCCCTAGTGGGTTTTCATTTTGACCATGCCCTAGTGGGTTTTCATTTTGACCATGCCCTAGTGGGTTTTCATTTTGACCATGCCCTAGTGGGTTTTCCTGTAGCTCCTTCAGTCCCTCTGTAGAGTAGACCGACACCACCGCTCTCATACCCCAATAACACACAATCACTTTCTACAGGGAGCTCATCCCTTCTCACCCAATAAGGCTTTAGTTCAGGATCAGTAACTTGGTTAGGCCACCCTGTAAGTGTGAAGTGATTCACCTTAGCAAAACCCTTGTCCTTGGTAGTTTCCCTGACTATGTCCTTCGCTAAAATGGGAAGTACATCTGAAAATTACACTCGATAGTTTGGATTGGTCTCTGGAGTCTTTTGCTGTGGCTTCAGTCTTGTCCTGCACTGGATGTAGCCCCCTGTCTGTCTATCCTGGATGTAGCCCCTATTCGTCTATCCTGGATGTAGCCCCTGTTCGTCTATCCTGGATGTAGCCCCCTGTTCGTCTATCCTGGATGTAGCCCCTGTTCGTCTATCCTGGATGTAGCCCCTGTTTGTCTATCCTGGATGTAGCCCCCTGTTCGTCTATCGTGGATGTAGCCCCTGTTCGTCTATCCTGGATGTAGCCCCTGTTCGTCTATCCTGGATGTAGCCCCCTGTTCATCTATCCTAGATGTAGCCCCCTGCTTGTCTATCCTGGATGTAGCCCCTGTTCGTCTATCCTGGATGTAGCCCCCTGCTCGTCTATCCTGGATGTAGCCCCCTGTCCATCTATCCTGGATGTAGCCCCCTGTCCGTCTATCCTGGATGTAGCCCCCTGTCCGTCTATCCTGGATGTAGCCCCCTGTCCGTCTATCCTGGATGTAGCCCCCTGTCCGTCTATCCTGTGACCTAAGTAAGTGACACTGGACTGAAAAAAATGCACACTTGTCCCTGTTTATTCTGAACCCATGCTCCTGCAGCTTCTACGCTCTGTAAGTGGTCCTCTGCAGATTTCTCTGTGATCAGAATGTCATCTAGAAAAGCACACAGCCCCAGGTAAACCCTGTAAGGCCTGGTCCATGATACGCTGGAATACAGCTGGAGCGCTTGATCCTCCATAAGGCCGTCTATTCATCTGGCATAAAACCTTTCAATGTGTTTATAGTCAGGAAATGCTTTGACTCTTGATCTACCTCCACTTGCTGGTAGACCTGTGTAAGGTCTAACCACTTTGTGAACTGTCTACCCCCGGCTAGAGTAGAACAAACAAGTCCTGTGTCTTTGGTAAAGGTGTACTGGTCCACATCCGGGGGGGGGGGGGGGGGGGGGGGGGTGGCAACTCCATGAACTAGCTGGTCCCTCAGCAGCTCCTTACTGGCAACTCCATGAACTAGCTGGTCCCTCAGCAGCTCCTTACTGGCAACTCCATGAACTAGCTGGTCCCTCAGCAGCTCCTTACTGGCAACTCCATGAACTAGCTGGTCCCTCAGCAGCTCCTTACTGGCAACTCCATGAACTAGCTGGTCCCTCAGCAGCTCCTTACTGGCAACTCCATGAACTAGCTGGTCCCTCAGCAGCTCCTTACTGGCAACTCCATGAACTAGCTGGTCCCTCAGCAGCTCCTTACTGGCAACTCCATGAACTAGCTGGTCCCTCAGCAGCTCCTTACTGGCAACTCCATGAACTAGCTGGTCCCTCAGCAGCTCCTTACTGGCAACTCCATGAACTAGCTGGTCCCTCAGCAGCTCCTTACTGGCAACTCCATGAACTAGCTGGTCCCTCAGCAGCTCCTTACTGGCAACTCCATGAACTAGCTGGTCCCTCAGCAGCTCCTTACTGGCAACTCCATGAACTAGCTGGTCCCTCAGCAGCTCCTTACTGGCAACTCCATGAACTAGCTGGTCCCTCAGCAGCTCCTTACTGCAAAATAACTAAAATCAGATATCCCTAACTGGTCACCAGACCAATGTAGACCAGTGGTCACCAGTGGTCACCAGTGGTCACCATGCTGATATAGACTAGTGGTCACCATACTGATATAGACCAGTGGTCACCAGACTGATATAGACCAGTGGTCACCATACTGATATAGACCAGTGGTCACCAGACTGATATAGACCAGTGGTCACCAGACTGATATAGACCAGTGGTCACCAGACTGACATAGACTAGTGGTCACCAGGGGTCACCAGACTGATATAGACTAGTGGTCACCAGGGGTCACCAGACTGACATAGACTAGTGGTCACCAGACTGATATAGACTAGTGGTCACCAGGGGTCACCAGACTGATATAGACCAGGGGTCACCAGACTGATATAGACTAGTGGTCACCAGGGGTCACCAGACTGATATAGACTAGTGGTCACCAGGGGTCACCAGACTGATATAGACTAGTGGTCACCAGACTGATATAGACCAATGGTCACCAGGGGTCACCAGACTGATATAGACTAGTGGTCACCAGGGGTCACCAGACTGATATAGACTAGTGGTCACCAGACTGATATAGACCAATGGTCACCAGGGGTCACCAGACTGATATAGACTAGTGGTCACCAGGGGTCACCAGACTGAAATAGACTAGTGGTCACCAGACTGATATAGACTAGTGGTCACCAGGGGTCACCAGACTGAAATAGACTAGTGGTCACCAGACTGATATAGACCAATGGTCACCAGAGGTCACCAGACTGATATAGACTAGTGGTCACCAGGGGTCACCAGACTGATATAGACCAGGGGTCACCAGACTGATATAGACTAGTGGTCACCAGACTGATATAGACCAGTGGTCACCAGACTGATATAGACTAGTGGTCACCAGACTGATATAGACTAGTGGTCACCAGACTGATATAGACTAGGGGTCACCAGACTGACATAGACTAGTGGTCACCAGGGGTCACCAGACTGATATAGACTAGTGGTCACCAGGGGTCACCAGACTGAAATAGACTAGTGGTCACCAGACTGACATAGACTAGTGGTCACCAGGGGTCACCAGACTGATATAGACTAGTGGTCACCAGACTGATATAGACTAGTGGTCACCAGGGGTCACCAGACTGAAATAGACTAGTGGTCATCAGACTGATATAGACTAGGGGTCACCAGACTGATATAGACTAGTGGTCACCAGGGGTCACCAGACTGATATAGACTAGTGGTCACCAGGGGTCACCAGACTGAAATAGACTAGTGGTCATCAGACTGATATAGACTAGGGGTCACCAGACTTATATAGACTAGTGGTCACCAGGGGTCACCAGACTGATATAGACTAGTGGTCACCAGACTGATATAGACTAGTGGTCACCAGACTGATATAGACTAGTGGTCACCAGGGGTCACCAGACTGATATAGACCAGTGGTCACCAGACTGATATAGAACAGTGGTCACCAGACTGATATAGACCAGTGGTCACCAGACTGATATAGAACAGTGGTCACCAGACTGATATAGAACAGTGGTCACCAGACTGATATAGAACAGTGGTCACCAGACTGATATAGAACAGTGGTCACCAGACTGATATAGAACAGTGGTCACCAGACTGATATAGACCAGTGGTCACCAGACTGATATAGACCAGTGGTCACCAGACTGATATAGAACAGTGGTCACCAGACTGATATAGAACAGTGGTCACCAGACTGATATAGACCAGTGGTCACCAGACTGATATAGA